>NC_077229.1:232035056-232053526 GCF_027887165.1 Monodelphis domestica
AAGACATATTCAAATATATAATACTGCCCCTTCAAATCAATAAATAAAGACAAGCATTTCATACACTAATGCATTTATCTATGACCATTATAAATTAGTTGCTTGCCAGAAAATACACTTCTTAGTACAAGTGCCATTATTTAAAGTTGTCTATTTAATGCACACTTAGTATATTTTCTCATCCAAAGCTGCACTGCATAATTAGACAACATCCATTCTTAAAAACTAAAGTAGATGCCAAAAATGCAATACATAAAGCATGACGTTTTACAAATTTACATCTTCAAAAGTTATGTGTGGTTTCAGATAGAAAAAAAATTGCAAAAAGATCACTCACTATATTCTAATGGCCCCGATTTCATCTAAGTGTGCTTCTAGTACGAGCTGGCAGTAATGTAAGTTATAATGTAGTCATTCTTATTCAACTTCAGCGAATGGGTATTTTCCTGAGTGATTCTATTAACTGGCCGACTGGAGAGTTGGCCTTGAATAGTTTGCTGAATTGTCGCTGATCATCCCTCCCTTCCGTCCCTGGGTCAGTTGCTTTTGAGGTCAGCATTATCGTGTGCCCAGGGACCATCAGGGTCTTCAGTGGCTTTGTAGCATTCTATCATTGATCATTCTGGATCAACACCCATGTGATTTGCAGGCCACTGGAGATGTTTTCGCTAAGTAAGTCTGGGAAATGTGTCTCAAGCCCCTACATCCCTTCTAATATCCTCTCCCCAGGCATTTTTCCTTCTTCTTCCCTCACCCAATTCTTAGATCTCTCTGGCAGTGTAACACCTCTCAAGTATAACCGCATAGCCCCTAGCCCTGGATTGTTTGTTGTTTTTTTGTTTTATGTCTTCTCTAACAAGTTGACACAACTTCACAGTGTTTGTCTTGTCACCAGATTATTGCTCTAAATAAGATGGTTATTCAGAGTGAGTCATTGAATATTTTACCACATGGCAACAGAAGCAGCTTAGACAGGCACCTGTGCCTAGATGAGAGCTAACAGGCTGTCATAACACTGTCAAAATAGGAAATGGTACTTTTAGAGAAATGCTCTTCTCTTTCCTATTTTTTTTTTTTTTTGCTCAAATTCTTATGCTTTGCCCCCATTCCCTTTTCTCTCTTTCCTTTAAGGAAGATCAGTTTCTTCATATGAAGGTGACAGATCAAAAGACTGATAAAAGGTCACAGCAAATGGTGAGTGAAGAGTTTGCATGTAAAGCAGGACAAGCCTTCTGATTTTAGAGATCAGGGGTTTTACCCAGAACACAATGTTTCTCTCTATAGCTGAGCCAGAGAACTGTCTATAGTCTAGAAGCAAGTCCTGAAAGCAATTCCTTCTGTTGTTTCCTTTTTTTTAGCTGATTTAATTAGTATTGAAAGGGCCACCAGTTAAAGAAGAGAAAGGAACAGTCTTTAGTACAAATATACTTCTGAGTCAGATTTGGGGAAGGGGGAAGAGAAAGAGCATCCTCACAAGTAAAGTGAAGAACCATGCTTTCTTTTTTTCCTTAGAATCAATTAATCGATGTTTATTTGATATCTTTTATATGCTCATAAGCAAAAATGGGAATATCAAAAGAAGCAAAAGACTTCTTACCCTCAAGGAGTTTACAGTCTAATAGAAGAGCTCTCATAGCATTTATAAAACTCTTTTATGAGCCTTTATGGATCATAAGGCTAGGGAGATGTGTTCAGATTGTCATTTCCAAATTTTTTTATTGACATGTCAATGATATTGCACACTCTTTGTCTTATGTAAAGGTGACCCCCCACCCTACAACTTAGGGCAATCTCTTTGAGCTTAGTTTGAAGACTTTTCACGGGCTTCTTAGACCATGTAACTAATATGCCACCTCCACTACAAAAAACAAGCATTCTGTTTTCCCACTCAACTTGATGCCTTGCTTATTTCAGTCCCTGAGTCAGAAATAGCCATGTACCTCTTCTGCATGGAAATCTGCATTCCTCACTTTCTCTCACCCCCTATATCCAATCTATTGCCAAGGCCATTTGATTTCACCTTCACAACATCTCTTAAATACCATCCTTTCTCTGGTCCATCACTGCCATCACTCATACAACTCCTCATCACTTTTCATCTTGGACATGGCAATAGCTCTGCTGGGTTTGTCTTGCTCATCTTTACCCACTCCAATCCCTTCTCCATTCAGCCACTAAAATGAATTTCCTAAAGCCCGGATCCAATTATATCACTCCCTCCACTCAGTAAATTCCACTAGCTCCCTATTGCCTCCAGAATCAAATACAAAATCCTCTGCTTGGTATTCAAAGACTTTTATAATCTAGCTCCCTCTTACCATTACAATTCTTTTTTTACTACCATTTATTTTTGTTATTATTATATGTACATAATAATATATGTAGCATAATAATATATCACATGCTTTATTATAAATATGTAATACATTTTAATAAATATGAATGTCCAAGAAAAACAAATTATCACATTAACTATGTCCAAAAAATCTATGTCTCATTCTTTTCCCCTACTTCTTCTCCTCCCTTCACTTTCCCCAAGAAGGTAGGTCATTTGATATGAGTTATACATGTATTATCATATAATATACATTTTCCTGTTCTTCATGGTGTGAAATAAACTATATTGCCTACACTAGAGAAAATTTCATGGAGAAAATAAAGTGAAAAATGGTATGTTTTAATCTGCATTTGAACTCTGTCCATTCTTTCTATGGTAATGAATATCCTTTTTCATCATGAGCTCCTTGCAGTATATTTCTGATTATAGTTAAATCATCATGCTTGATCATCATACACTATTATTGCTACAGTGTACAATATGCTTCTGGTTCTACTCACTTCATTTTGCATCACTTCATATAAGTCTTTCCAGGTTTTTTTTTTTTGTGATCATGTTGTTTGTAATTTCTTATGGCATAATAGTATTCCATTACAAGCATATGTCACAACTTATTCAGTCCTTCCCCAACTGAAGGACATTCCTTCAGTTTCCAACTCCTTGCTACCAACAAAGTGCAACTACAAGCATTTTAGAACATATAATTTATTTTCCTTTTTCCTTGATCACCTTAGGATATAAACCTAATATTGGTACTACTAAGTCAAAAGTTATATACAGTTTTACATAACTCTTAGTATAATTCCAGATTGCTCTTCACAGTTCCACCAACAATGTACTAGTGCTCCTACTTTTTACATTTTCCCAATATTTGTAATATTGTCCTTTTATTATTTTAACCAATCTGGTAAGTGTAAGATGAAATCTCAGAGTTGTTTTGATTCACATTTTGGAAATCGATAATGATTTAGAGGTTTTTTTTTTTTTCATATAGTTATATATAGCTTTGATTTCTTCATCCAACAACTTCCTGTTCATGGCTTTTTACTATTTATCAGCTGGGCAATGGCTTATATTCTTATATATTTGACAAAGTTCTCTCTATATTTTATTTGTTTGTTTTTTAAACACTTACCCTCCATCTTGGAATTAATGCCATGTATTGGTTCCAAGGCAGAATAGTGGAAAGGGCTAGGCAATGGGGGTTAAATGACTTGCCCAGGTCATAGAGCTAGAAAATGTCTGAGGCCAGATTTGAACTGAGGATCTCCAATCCCTGGGGCTGGCTCTCAATACACTGAGTCACCTAGTTGCCCCTCTCTATATTTTTTTAGATATGAGACCTTTATCAAGAGATTTTCTACAAATCCTCCTCCCTGCTCCCATTTATTGCCTTTACAGTCTTCTTAAAACTTATCCCAGGTCATATAATTTTTGATCCAATGACACTGGTCTCTGTGTTATTCCATGAACAAGATCTTCCATCTCTTAGCTTTTTGAATGTTCTCTGACTGTCCCTCATGCCTGGAATGTTCTTTATTTCCCCCTATTGACTTCCCTGACTTTCTCTAGTGCCAACTAAAATCTTATCCTCTCCAAGAAACCTTTCCCAATCTCTTAATTCTAGTACCTTCCCACTGTTATTTCCTATGTAATCCTGTATATAGCTTATTCATATACCATTTATATACATATATAATTTATATGGTTTATTTATTGCCTCTATGACTGGATTGTGAGGTCCTTGAGGAATGGATTTTTTTTGTCTTTTTTTCCCCCATGTCCTCAGTGCTTAGTACAGTGCCTGACCAGAGTAGGAATTTAATAAACATTTATTTACTTTTGATTGATTGTCTGACTCACAACCTATTCTAATGTTTTATCCATGACATGACAATGACTTTCTTTCATGTTTGTTTGTTTTATATGAGTTTCAAAATTTTTATTTCTTTAATTTTTATATTTTTCAGCTGACAGTGTCACAGTTTGGAAAGATATAGATAAGAATGTCATAGGATGAGAAGGCAAGGGAGAATTGTGATCTAGGATTTTAATTTTTATCAGAGGGCAGGATAACTACACTGATAAGATCTCAGAATGATTGATAATCATATAATTTAAGTACTTCAAGTATTAATTTTTTCATGCTTTTGTTCATATGGATATCATTCTTGTCTTTTAAAGATTTAGACTACTAGTTGATAGTTAAGGTATCTTTGTAATTTCATTGGTGAACCAGTTCAATAATTGAATGAAAATATGGACACTTTTATGGAAGAGGGGATCAATCAATCAGCAAACATTTGATAAGCTATATCCATGTTGACGAACCTATGGATTACATGCCAGAGGATTGCAGTTTGGGCACTTGATCTCTAAAAGGTTTGCCATCACTGAGCTAAATGCTAGATTAAATAAGCATTAAGAATATGATCATAATAGAACAATTCCAATCCTCAAGGAATATGCATCCTATTGGCAGAGATAACATATAGGGATTTAGATGACCCCTTGGATAGTGTGTGGGATTCGTATCAGAAAGACTTGATTTCAAATCCTGACTCAGACACTTAATTAGTTGTATGATCATGAATAATTTAATCATTTTGTGTCTCAGTTTCCAAATCTATAAATGAATAATAATAGTACCCATCTGATAGGATAGCTACACATATCAGATTAATTAATATATAATCAAATGAATTAATATATGTAAAGCAATCCTTAAACTCTGAAACTCTATGCATGCCAACTATTATTACCTACAAAATATAGAGAAAATATACACAGAAAAATAAGCAAAGTAATTTGGTGGGAAGAGGCAAGGCACCAACAACTGTAGAAGAGAAGTTTTTTTGTAGAATATTATACTTGATCTGAGTTTTGAAGGATCTATGGGCTCAGAAACATAGAGGTGAAAAAGATTGTGAACTCCATGCATTTGGGACAAGCATTTGTGTCAGAAGACCTGGGTGTGAGTTCTGGCTAGACCATTGATGGGCTTTGTGACCTCAACCTTTCTGAGCTTGAGTTTTTTTTTTCAACTACCAAATGAGATTAATTATATTTTACTCATCTTATAGGAATTGTTGTGAGAACAAACAAGGTAAGTTCATGAGCCCTTAAGTGCTATTTAGCTATTCAGAAGTTCTCTGTGTCCACTGTTTTTAACTAGCTACCCATTGCCTTTTGACTCCTGTTTATCTTCCTATGCTGTGAAGGCAACAGATTGCTTCTCACAGTCAGAGTAAACAGTGAATGATAACTGAAAGGAATAATGTCAGATACTGGCTCATTCTCGTTGTGCCCCACTCGGGGGGTCTATTTCTTTACATTAAATCTTAAGACTGACACTTTTTATTAGAGTAAACCACTGGGGGATCCCCAAGAGGCACAGTCAGCATGCATTCTGTGTGGGTGCAAACATCTAGGATTTGCCTCTGGCTGTTCTGAGTGGGGGAAGGTAAGTGGGGGAGGTGTTCACTAGTGGAATTTCAGCAAGTGGCAGGGAGACAGGTGCTGCAGGAGATTTGCTATGCCAACACACTTGGACTTAATAAGGAGGAGAATCTAAACTGCAAATGCATGGCCACTGAAAATGCAGTCAGAGATCTGCCAGGGAAGCTCTTTGAAAAGTATTAAGTGCAATATAAATTGAAGACATTATAATTATTATTACTATTATTATGATGCTACTGCTATTTATTATTACTTGTACTATTTTCTCCTAAAGGCAGCTTTTCTCAGAAGCAGTTTAGATAGAGCCAGGAGTCAAGAAGACTTAATATAGCATCAGATACCTCTATATGGCTCAATTGCCTTCAAATGGCAAATGGAGATAATAATAGCATCTACTTTCCATGACTGTTGTAAGGAGCAGATGAGATAAAAAAAAATTAAATGCTTAGCACAGCACCTGGCACATAGTAGGTACTATATAAATGCTGCTTCTCTTCTCTTCTTCCTCCTACCATTTCACTAACAACATAGTCAGTTAAACAGGTCATTTTAATTTTTTTACAATGTAAAATGCAATAGGTATTTAACAAATGTTTGTTAAATGTAATTTAATTGAATTTATTCATATTTTGGTAAAAATAAGTCAGAATGAAGGGTTCCTTAGATTTTTAGTACTCATATATGCCCTTTAGAAGAACCTGCCAATAAAGTCATATTCTATAACGATTGAAGGTCTAAAACCAGTGATCTGGGGTTAAGGAGATTTGGGGTCTGATCACATAATAAGTATTTTTTAATCCCTTATTATACAGTAGGCACTGGAGAGGCATGTACAAAGAATCAAAGAATTTCTGCATGCAGGTAGCTTATTTTCTATTAAGGGAAAAATAAGTCCCAATTAAAATGTATATACATAAATATAAATTTAATAAATGTAAATATACAAAAGGGACATCAGCCAGCAGGCTATTATAAAATCTAGGTGAGGGGTGATGAGGGTCTTGAATCGAAGGGTTGGCTATCTGAATGGAGAGCTGGGATCAGATGCCATAAATGTTGTGAAAGTTATATTTGGCAACTGATTGGCTGTGAAAGGGGAGGGAGAATGAGGAGTCTGTGAGAATGCCAAGAATATGAACTTGAGTCATTGGAAGGATGATGGTTCCTCTGACAGAAAGAAGTTTGGAAGAGAGGAGAGTTTATAGAGAAAGGTTTTAAGTTGTCTTCAGTGTTTTCCGATTAAAATCACTTTGGAACAAATCATGTGAAATGTCTAATAGACAATTGGTAATTCAGAACTAAAGCTCAGGGAAGAGACTCGTGAGAGATATAAAATTCTGGGATTCATCTGCATGGATATGATAGTTAAGCTTATGGGACCTAATGATGTTACTAAGAGAAACTATGTAGAGGGAGAGGGGAAGAGGACCAAAGATAAAACCTCAGCAAGCGCTCAGAGTTGTGGGGTGTGGTATTGATGATGTCAAAAAAGAACACTGAGAAAGACTGGCCAGACAAGTAGAAGATTATTGTAGTGCCATTAAAACCAAAGTAGAGAGAATATTCAGCAGGGGAAAGTGTTGAACAGAATTAAATTGAACAAATAGGGGAAAAAGGAAGTTTTAAAAGAACACTATCAGATTTGGAAACTAAGAGATGATTGGTATTTGGGAGAAATAATCCTGGCTCTATGCCTTAGGCAAATTGCTTAAACTTTTTGTTCCTCAAATCCTTTCTCTATAAGATGAATATTGATATCAGAAATATTTATATTACATTTTAAAAAATATGCTTGGTTTTCTTCTTAAGGAAAAGATCTCTGGTATTATTCAATTCCTAATCCAGGGTTGTGGGGAGGAGTTAGCTATGGTAATGAATGGTATATATTTATGGAATTGCATATTTTATACTCTTTTATGTTAAAGTTATTATTTATTATTTTTTATTTCCTCCACAAAGTTCTACCTAGATGCCTCATTATAGTGTGGAGGTAAGCCTTGATTATCAAATATTATGACAGTGGAGAGAAAGCTCTGAAAGTTTCTTCCATATGGGAAGGACTTCTAACACAATTCCAATCACAGATAGAGTGATGGCCAGCACTTCTAAATGGGAGAGAGTGTCACAACCAGGGGGCAGATGAGTAAGGAGTTAATTATTTTTTATTAAGGCATGCTGGATATGTAGAAAAGTATAAAATAGACCATTGGTTGGGTAACTTCTTCTCATGTTAACAGCAATATAAATTCATTCCAAAATGTTATGCACTAGGTGAGATACTGAAGATAGAAAGACCAAATTTTTTTAAGTGCTTACTATTTAAGTATTTGCAATCCACTGGGGAAGGGAGAATTATATACACAGAAAGTAAAATGAAAATCTATATAATAATTTTTAGGGGCAGGATAGCATCAACTTGAGAGATAGAGATAGGATCCTTAATATAAGAGGTGGCATAAACAGAGCCTTGTAGGAAATGAGAGATTCTATAAGGTATAAATGAAGAGGAAGTACCCTTGAGAAGTGACACTTAGCCTGTGCAAAGCCATGAAGACAGGAGATAGAAAGTCATGTACAGAGAACAGTAAGAAGGACATTTTGTACTTGAAGGGTGAGTATTGTGTAATTAACCTGGAAATGTAGACTAGAGATGGATTGTGAAGGTGAAAAGTCAGAGTAATTTCTTTTTTATTCTAGGCAAGTGGCAAAAGGGACTCACTGCAGCTTCTTGAGAATGGGATAGATATGTCCTCTGTTTAACAATTAAATTCATTTCCAGACTAGCCCCTTCCTGCCTTTATACTAGTCAACTGACCAAAATGTAGACATTCTACTAGAGAAACTGACATATAAATATTTATATTATCAATATAAATGAATTATTCCCTATTGCAATTGGAAAAAAATTCCAACTCCTTCCTTTGACTCTTAAAGCCCTCATCATCTAATTCCAATCTTAGCACATTAATTTCACATTGTTTCCCGTACACTCTACATTATCAACAAAGTAGCCTATTTTGTGGGGCTTGCCAGCTGCTGGCTCTGTACCTTTGTATAGGTTGCCCCTCATACCTGGATGGCTCTATCTTCTCACCTTTACTTCTTGGATTCCATAGTTCCCATTAAGGCTCTGCTTAGGAATCACCTTCCATACAAAACCTCCTCCAATCACCCTAGTTATTAATGCCCTTTGAGTCTTTGGTCTCTTTATTACTACTGGATCATATTATCTAATAAAAGGGTTGTCTTCCTTAGATCTGCCTATATTTGCACTGAAACCATGAAGTATTGAAATAGGTCATTTTACTTTAAAGAAGATTTTTGAGTTCTTTGTATAAATTTTCTACATTTTTCTCATCCATAGGGGCAAGGAGAGAGAGAGAGATTACCTTGTAGATATTTAATTATTGAATAATTTGATCATATATCTAGAGCTATAAGAGATCTCATGTGCAAATACTCTCTTTTACAGATGAAGAAACTGAGGCCCAGGGAATTTAAATGAAATGATAAAGGACACAGACAACTTTGCTATCAGAATCATGAATGAATGTAGCTATGTACACATTTTTGCACATGTATATATTTATAAATATATATATATACACAAATATAAATATACACATATATGTTTTAATATATCTCTATTTGTCTGTCTGTCTGTCTATCTATCTATTAAATCTTATAGCCATTGAGGGAATTGGTTTTGCTTGACTTTGCATATTTGTTGTAAGAGAATTGTTTATTTTTTTTCCTGAGGTTAGAGGGTATGATGGAAAAAAATTTCTGTTAAAAATTTTAATAGAGATATAGGGATGGTGTTACAGATGTGAAAAATTGCATACATTTTCAGATTAAGTCACTGCATTATTAGTTTTACTTAAATGGGAATTATCTATAAAGGTTTGTAATATAAAATAAAATATCAATGAAACTTTTAAAAAGAAAGAGAAGGGATGCATGAAGGATGTGTCGTTGATGTAGAACTAACAGGATTTGGCAAATGAGGTTAGAGTTGAAATGGCATTGAGGTTATGAACCTAAGTAACTAGAAGAATGGAGAGACTTGAAATAAAAATAAGGAACTTAGGAAGGAAACATACGACAAAACATGATAAAAAAGATGAGTTCTGTTTGGTATTTATTAATTTTGAGATGCCTACAATTCATCCATTTAGATATGTTTAAAAGCAGTTATTGATGTGGGAATGGAGTTCAGGAGAGAGACTAATCTAGATATGTAAACTCACATAATTGAATCTCTGGAAGCTCACTGCATCATCAAGAAAGAGACTAGAGAAGAGACAAGAAACCAGGACAGAATCTCAAGCTACACCCAAGCATATGGAGTGAGAGAAGAATGATGATCCACCTAGTGATATTGAGAGCTAGGTATATAGGTAGATGGAGTACCAGGAAAGAGAAGTTTCCCCCAAACCTAGAGATCTAGATATATTTTAGGAGATAGAATAGTAAATGATGTCCAAAAGTACAGAATGGTAAACAAAGATGAAGATAGAAAAAATTTAAAGTCCATTGAATTTGACAATTAATTGACCATTGGTAATCTTGAAAAAAAGTAGTTTCAGTTGAGTGATGAGATCAGTGGCTAAAAGACAAGGGGCCAAAAGTATGTGGGAAGTGAGAAAGTGGAGACAATTTATAGTAATAGTAGAATGCATTTTTCAGAAGTTTAGTTATAAGGAGGATAGCTGTATTGAGAAAGGTAATATGATCAAATAAGGATTTTTTTAATTGTTAGGATTTGGACATGATTATAATTGGTAGACTCCAGAGAAGAAAAGAGGACTCTATAAAACTGAATGGATTAAAAACAGGGTCAATATTTTGAAAGGGAGAAGATAAGATAAGCAATATCAGTGACTAGAAATTGCAATGAGCCCTTAGAATAAGATTTAATGGAAGGAGGTCCAGAAAGAGATGGAAGATGAGAAAAGTTACAATTTGATCATGTGATTTTAGAGATAGGGCAGTGGAGGAACACCTGTAGATGATGATGAGATGAAGGGTATAACAATCCCTGAATGTGACAGGGAGGTAGTGAAGATGTAGATCATGGGAAAGGGGATTGGTGAATTATGTTTGAGGGAACATCAACACGTAAATTGAAGCCTTTAAAAACAAGTGTGAGACTTGGGGGATGAGAGTATGACTGTGATACAGGTAATAAAGAATTATCTGAGGGCCAGAATCCATAAGGTCTGGATAGGGTGACATCTGGATGAAGTGAACCTCTGAGGACAAGAACTTCATAAAGAGTGATGATAGAGAATCTGGAAATGACAGTGAATATCAAGAAATATTTGTTCCTCTGTTCAATGTATGAGGCAGGCAGAGATTGTGAGCATTTATGGGACTGGTACTGAAGAAGGTATCCAAGACTGCATCAGGCTTCCATGACTTCAAGGAACTTGGGAGAAATAGTTCTAAAGTGAAATGTGAGTTGTTCCCAATAGAATAAGTACAATGAAAGAGGAAGATAGAGTGGGCATGTAGGAGGGAGAGATCTCACAGAGAAGTAAAAGGGAGTTGGTTTGGTTGTCATGGAAAGGAGCATGTGTAGCCTACAACCCTGAATCACAGGGATTGGTCCACATTCTAGGATTTCAAATGTAGCTACAAGATCAATAGATTGTCCTGCTGTTGTTCTAGATATCCATGATATATTTGATTATCATTCAAGAAAATTGTAGGTAGCATATGTACTGGAAAAGTGCAATAGATACCAAGTCCCTGGACCTGAATGATAGTGAGTTGATTCTGAAATCTCTTTTCTTTTGGATTGATGGCCAGTGTAGAGGGAGAAAGATAGCAGGCAGATAGTATCAAATATATTAAGATAACTGAGAAGAGGAGATGGGCTGGTCATAGAATGAGAGGAAACCATGTTTGCTTGACAGCCCATGTGCTCCAATGCTATATATACATCAAGAGTTCTAGAAAAAGAACTCACACTCTTCCAAGCAAATTGAGTGGAGCCAGGAGCTTGCTGCAGACGACTAGATGGTGCAGTGGAGAGAGTCTTTGGGACTAGAGTCAGGAAGACCCATTTTCCTGAATTCACATCTGGCCTCAGACACTTACTACATGTGTTAACCCTCTTTGCCTCAGTTTCCTCATCTATAAAATAAGCTGGAGAGGAAAAATGGCACACCACTCCAATATCTCTGCCAAGAAAACTCCAAATGGGGTCACAAAGAGTTGAACATGACTGAAAAATGACTGAATAACACCCAGAGCATGCTAGTCATCTTGAACTGGTTCTCAGAACCAGTTGTGATATTTTCAGTGTGGGCACAGCTCAAAGACTAGCATATGGTAAAAAAAAAAAAAACATTGATTTATTTTTATTGATTATCTAAATTTAAGAAAGTGATGGAAAAAATGTTAATAATCATATTAAACTTAAAATATGCCATACATTTTTTCAGAAATCTGGTTGTTAAACAAAGAAGATTTAAATGAACACATTCACAAGAATTAAACTGAAAAATCATCAATGCTTTGCTATACACACTATTGGAAGGAGTATGAACACTGATGAAATCATATCCATCTAAATATCATTTAGTTCTAATATATTAATGCACTTTAGTAGTTTTTATAATATCAATCTTGACACTTCCATCTTCTGAAGTTTTGAAAGTGATGCAATTTTCTATGTAGGCCAAAAAAGTACAAGAAAATAAAAATGTATTTCAATATGTTCAAGCTTAGAAGAGCCAAAACACACGATCAGGGAATATCCAAACTATGGGATTTTCTTGAGCCCCATGAATTTTCTTGTTCTAGTTGAGAAAGATTAATTATTAAAGAAAATGTTAATAAGATTAATAGATAGCTAGAGCACTTATATATCTATGCAGAGAGGTTTAAGGAAAGAAGAGAGGAATGGAGGAAGGAAATAAGTATTTCCTTATTTATTAAGCACAAATAAACATTAAGCACCTCTTATGTGTCAGACACTCTGCTAAATAATAAATACTATCTCATTTGATACTCACTACAACCCTGAGATCAATGCTATTGTTATCATGCAACTGAGGCAGAGAGAATTGCACAGCTAGTAAATGTATGAGACTGGATTTGAACTCAAGTCTTCTTGACGCCAGTTTCATCACTAAGAACAAACCTGCAGCTCTCACACAAGGTCTTGGATTTATATTGGATCAAGAACCTTTGGAGACTCCGTTTTACACTTGTTCTTTGAACTATTCAAGAAAGTTCTCTCCCAGAAGACAATTCCAGCCCCTTCCCACCAATCTCCTCCCACTCACCAATTCTTATTTGCTCATAAGTATCCTAATGATCTTTTTATTGAGTTATAACCCATATTAATCTTCCTTGAGACAGATGAATATACTAAAAGGCTCCTAGAACATGTCCTCGCCCCTCTCAGAATTCCAGAGTATGACTTTAGGGATTTGGGGGAGTTCACATCAAAAAGAGACAATGTAAGTTTCTCTTTGTGGAAAGGAAGGTTGGTAGTGGGGAGGGCAAAGAAGTCAAGGGTATTGGACTGTTGGACAGTCCTTCCATACCCCATCCCCTGGGCAATAATTAATAAATAATAATATTAACAATAATAATACTCCATCTATATAGTACTTACCCTTCATTGCAACAACTTTCCAGGTAGGTAGAGCAAGTAGGTATTGCTTCTGCTTGACAAATGAGGAAAATGAGACTCAGAAAGATTAGGTGACTTGCTTGGAGATAGCACAGCTTGTAAGTTGCCAATTATAGGATTCTGATATGGCCAACAATCAAAATGATTGAGTTCAAGGCCCAGCACTGGTCTTTAAGAGTTGGGTAAGTAGTCTTACCATCCCTCTGCTTCCTATTGCAATGAATTCCTTATACTTGAAAAGTCAGACCACAGTTCCTGAGCTCATCCTGATTTTAGGACCCTAAAATTACTGCATGGAAATTTCCCACAGCATTTATTGGTGTTCAGTCATATCTGACTCTTGGTGACCCCACTGGGAGTTTTCTTGGCAAAGACACTATTTGGTTTTCCATTTCCTTCTTGAGCTCATTTTATAGATGGGGAAACTGAGGCAAACAGGATCAAGTGACATCTTTAGGGTCTTATAACTAATAAGTATCTGAGGTCAGATTTGAACACAGGTCATCCTGATTCTAGGCCAAACATTGTAGCTACTGCATCACTCAGCTACCCCTTCCTTAGGCTAAGTAATGATAATTGAATGGGATTGGTAGCACATTGACAAGCCATATAAGTGAACATATTCATTACAAACAGTATTAGTCAAAGGACTTATTAAGGTTATATTCTCCTCAAGTAGAGATTATAACACATACTAGTCCAAATATGGGAAAATCAAGGTCACAATATTTACTTATTTAGGGGGAAAATTTCAACTTCAGAATTACAGCAAAAGTAGAGGAATTTAAAATATGAAAATTCAAAATTTCCTAACGTCCACTCATGACAATTACATGGGTAAACATGGTGTATTTAATAGAGTTAAAATATGCTTTCTAAAACTTCATTTGGAAGTCTGAGAGTACATAGATCATTTGAACATGAAAATTTGTATGTTTTTACTCCCCTATATTTACAAGAATGACTTTTTATCATTTGTTATATATTAAACTTTTGAAAGCCCAAGAATTTTATAAAAGCTTTTATTAAAAATCCCAACTTTTAGATGGCTGTCCAAATTGAATCTGAACCCTGGAACATCTAAGCTGTAACATGAGTTATTTTCATACAATATCATTGAATATAAAGAGTGTTCTGTAATATAGACTACAATTCTAGCGAAATGCTAAGGAATCATTCTTTAATTATCTTGGAGTTGGCTCCACACAAGGAAAAGGCTTAGCAAGTTAAAGAATAAGAGGGGAAAAAACAAGTTGGGGTGTGTAAGAAAAAATGAGAAAAGAGAAAAAACTGTGAAGAGAGGGCTAAGAAGGAAACATGAGAAAATAAAGGCAAAAGGAAATGATAAAAACAGAATGAAGATCTAACACCTATTGTTAATGTTGAAGAACATCTATGGAGAGAAAACCCCTCAACTATCCTGGACTCTGGAGGCCCAATTTAATGGACCTGGAAAAAGGAAGAGATGGAGAAAGGATGTTTCAGATTTTTTTCCTATCATTTTTGATACTTTCTCCCTCTTTTGGAGAAGATGAAATTCTGATTTAAGAAAGTTCTCCACAGCCTTGTACAGTAGAAATTGGAGCTCTTCAAGCTAAGTGGGGATAATTGTGGATCTATACCATAAAGAGAAGTTCCTAGGCTGCTAAGTAAGCTACTGGTTAACTTTCTTATAGTTGCTTACCTATGACTTGACCCTGGACTCAGACTTAAGCCTCTTTCAAAAATACAGTCATAGAATTTCAGCTTTCTAGGACTTCAGGGCTCAAAAGAATTCCCTTGACAATGTCTCTCCACTTTGTAAATACTACCTTTTTTTAAAAGACATCCTTCAGATGAGGTAAGGGATAAGGGTCTGGAGTTATAATTAAAAAGGAATATATTCCATACCATTAAAGAGCATCTACTCTATTGACACAGGCCTGAACAAAGATGGTTGTACTGTAAGTAGAAAGAGGTGAACAGGTACAAAAACTATTGGGAATGTGGACCTAAAATATTTTTCCAAATTATTGGATGTGGGAGGATGGGGAGGTTAAGTGGAGAGCTGAGTGACTGAAAGAATGATGGTACTGTTAAAGAAATGTAGAAGTAGGTAAGAAGGAGAGATAATGAGCATTCTTCAGGGTATGTTGATCTTGACTCATCTATGGAACATCTAGCTGGAGACATCACACACACACCATTGCAGAAGCCAGACTTGAATTCAGGAGGGGAATAAGGCTAGATGTACAGATATGAGGTGGCTAGGTGGCACACTGGATAGGCTGCTTGACTTAGAGTCAGGAAGACCTTAGTTTGAAGCCTGACTAAGAAACTCATTAACTGTGTGATTCTGGACCAGTTGCTTTTTTCCTCTTTGCCTCAATTCCCCATAAAATGGAGATTAGAATAGCACCTACTTCCCAGAGTTAGCATGAGCATTAAATGAGGCCATATGCCATACCTTAAAGCTCTATATGAAAGCTAACTACTATCATTATCATCATTCGTTATCCTCTGGGGGTCATCTGTTGAATACAAAGGAGCTGGAAAGATTATTGAAAGGATTTAAAAATGTAAGAGAAGAAGAATCATGACAGCCCTGGAGTATACCACACAGAGAGTATAGGATATGAGCAATAAACAAGTAAAGAAAACTGAGAAGAATGGAACTCATAGATAGAAAGAGAACTGTGACAGCAACTAATAACAGAGATTTATGAGGTGCTTATTACATGCCAGACACTCTTCTGAGTGCTAAGAATATAAAAAGTGGCAAAAGACAGTCCCTGCTCTCAAAGACCTTACAATCTAAACTGGAGTCGACAATATGCAAACAAATATATAAAAAATAGGTTATACACAGGATATGAAAGAAAACCCCAAGAAGCAAAGAATATCTAGAAGGAGGAGTAGGTCAACACCATCAAACACTGATGAAAGATAAAGGAATTTGAAGAGTAAGGAAAGGACAATAGATTTTGTCATAAAAAGATTAGTTGACCTAATAAGGAGCAGTGCCTGTCAAATTGTGGGCCCTCTTCTCTTCTGCCTCTATATTGTTTCATTTGATGATCTCATCAGTTCCAGGAGTTTCACTTATCATCTCTATACAGATGATTTTCAAGTCTACTCATCTAGTCCCATTATCTGTCTCAACCTCCAGTTTTGCATTTCCAACTGCTTATTAAACATCTTGAATTGGATGGTCACATTGACCTCTTAAACTCAACATGCCCTATACAGAACTTCTATATTTCTCTCAGTATCCTCTCTTCTTCCTAATTTCCTTATTACTGTCAAAGGTGGCACCATCCCTCAGTCAACCTGGCTCAAAAACTAAGTGAATTTTTACTCTTTAAACCTCATCCCCCATAGGTAATCAGTAGTAAAGCCTGGTCATTTTTATATTTGTAACATCTCTCCTGTACACCCCTTTCTGTCCTCTGACACTGAAACCACTCTGGTAGAAGCCTTCCTCACCTTGCCTCAAGTTTGTTCCCACTCCAATCCATCCTCAGCTCATTTGTCAAACTGATCTTCCTAAAACCCAAGTCTAAAAACATCATTTACTATTCAATAAATTTCAGTGACTCTCTAATCCCTTTAAGATCAAATAAAACATCCTACCTGGCCTTTAAAGCCTTTTATAACTTGGACCCTCCCTAGCTTTCCAGCCTTCTTACATCTTAGTCCTTTTCACATACTGTACAATCCAGAGATACTGGCCTTGCTGATCCTGACATACCTGAGATGCTCTTCCTCCTAGGTTCTATCTCTAGCTACTCTGGCTTCCTTCATATCTCAGCTAAAGTCTCCCCTTTTGCAAAAAGCCTTTCCCAGTCATCCTTAATTAGAGTGCCTTCCCTCTGAAATCTCCCCCCCCCCCACTAATTTATTTTGTATATAGCTTATCAATGCATAGCTGTTTCCATATTGCTCCTTCATTAGACTGCCAGCTCCTCGAAGACAGGGATTCTATTCTGTCTTTGTTTTCTTAGCACTGTGCCCATAGTATCAGAGGTGTTTAATATATGCTTGTTTACTGACTGCTAGAAGCCAGATTGCATGGGTTGAGAAGCGAGTGTGATGTAAGAAAGCAGAAATTACAAATATAGATAGCTGTTTCCAGGACATTGAATATGAAATAAAAGAAACATTTAAATTGAAAGCCTGAGGAATAGAAAGATCAAATGAAGGTATTTTTAGGTAAGTAAAAATACCTAGGTATGTTTTTACCAAAAAAAGAAAAGTACCCAAGAGGGTTGAAAAATAGGTTTGTATTCTTCAAGTCTAGTTCAGTTGATTATGAACTGTTTTGGTTTAAAAAAAATGTCTCGTGTTAACTCTATCCCTAGAACAACCTATCACAAGTACCAGTTTGTATCACGGACTGAGCTAAATTCTGGGGATGCAAATACAAGAAGGAAACAATCCTTACTTGCAAAATGCTTCCATTTTATTGGCAGAGAATATAATTATATACATATATAAATATATATGTATACCATAGAAATTTTTAACATTTTTTTGTGTCATGGACCCCTTTGACAATCTGGTAAAATCTATGAACCTTCTTAGAATATATTTTGAAATAACTGAAGGAAATGCAAAATTTCATATATGTGTGTATGTATGAAGGTAAATATATATATACATGTGTGTAAATATGTATGTTCAGAGGAGCTTGAGTGTGGATGGAATTTATATATATAGACATTGTGATAAAGGATGAATGGTTTGCAAAAAAACTGAGAGATGCAAATGTCAGAGGGAGTGAGTGACAGGAGCCTGAGGCTTGAGATCTGGGAAAGATTCTGTGCCCATCGGACTTCATCAGATCTCTCCTGGAAGGACCTGAGGCTGAGGCTTGGAAAGGCTTTCTCCTGAGACCAACAGAAGGAAAGAAATCTTTAGGATCTGGCTACTGGCAGCTTTGAACCAAGAAGACTGAAGATAGACTATTCAACTGAAGATCCTGGCCCATTTAATTGGACTCCTGGTGTGAGATTTGGCTATTGGGGAATTTACTGCTTAGCT
>NC_077229.1:232996507-233179007 GCF_027887165.1 Monodelphis domestica
GCACAGTGCCTGGCTCATAGTAGGAACTTAATAATTTTTACTGGTTGACTGAGGATTGAAATCAGATTTGAAAAAATTAATAGGGGTGGCAGAGGGTAGACATTTTAAAAAATAAATATTTTATTAGGTGCTTTTTAGAAAGTAAATTAAATAAAAAGCCAGATTTGTCAGGAAAAGTGTGTATTGGTTGATTAATCACTACTCTCCTTGAGTTTTCCTCAGCAATTTTGTTTCTGTTGATGTTAGAGGGCGTGCTATGATAATATATGCAATATATGCAAAAGTGTTTTGTGAAACTTAAAGTCCTAATAAATGTGAGTTGTTTTTATTCTTCTTCTTATTCCATTTAAACTTATCCTCAAATCAGTTGAGAATGAACTAAAATCCAAGTAGCTGAAAATAATGTTAACAGACTAGGATATTGCCAGTTGGGTTGGTAGGCATCCTGTTGACCAATGAATATATAGTGTTAAAGTTTTATATATATAATTGATCACACAAGTATCTAAATATGCAACTTGTTTTTCTAGATTAAGTTTGATTTTCAACACATATAAATGTATTTAAGCAACAAATGTGTAATAGATACCTTCATAAATGCCTGTACATGTGAAGAGATTCTAACTAGATCCAATTTATTTGAAGTTATTATTAAATATACATTAATGTATTTATGTTTTATTAAGCCCTTATCCTCTTTAAGGGAAGAAGTTAAACCTTGGGAAGAATTTAAATGTAAATTTGAACTGATCATTAATAAACTAATAATGTATTCAGCATTTTTTTCTATTCTGATAGAAATCTGAGATAGCTGATACAACTATGTTCATTAAAGTAAATGCTACATTTTTAGAGATCATAGATTGAAATAAAACAAATTCCATATTTATTCAATGTGGCAAATTAGATTAAGCTTTTTGGTTGACACCTGATTTCTGCTATAGTTGTGTGACTTTAATGCTGCCAGGAGGTATTTGTTGCTCTTGAGTTCTCCTATAGAGCAGTGAAAATCTTCTTTATTACTCTATTCATCTTTCTCATTCTATCAGCTCTCACCCATTTTCCCATGTTCCACATCACCCACGCAAATACAAAACACCCCAAATATCAGACACTTCTCACAGCTGCTGCTGTGATACAAACTGGTGTGATAAAAACCTAACCTCTTCCACTAGATGTTTAAGGTGGGGAGGAAATGAATAAATTGAGAAAATAGATCAACTCATTCATACTCATACTCATCATCATCATCATCATCAACAACAACAAAAATATAAAAAATGTTCTAGCTTTAGTTAGCTATGACCATACCTTGCAATTTCATTAGGGAATCTTGACTCTCAGGATTACAAATATTGTTATAAAATGACAGAGGATGATAGTTCAGTGTATTCAAATTAATGCTCCTGTGAGCATCTAGTCATTATGCTTGTAATTTTATTTTGATTTTAAGCTAGTTTTCCAGATTGATTATTCGTTGATGTAATTTCTTAAAGATTCAGTTTTTATAGGAATAATATTGTTATTACCAAATCTAGGGGAGAAAAAAAGCCCAAATACAAATACTACGTTTGATGGCAGAATGGGTGAAATTGTAGAAGTAGAGAACAAAGCACCTCCAATCATAAGACTTGCATCACGCTACTCCTGTGCTCAACATCTATTTAAAATCTTCAGGGGGCAGATCTGACTAGAAATTTGCCTGTCCAAGTGCCTCTATCTCGTCTGAAGCATTTAAAGTCCCTTGTACAGTACTAGCATATACTAGATGGCCATGAAGTCTTGTAAATTTGATCATTTTCAACTCGGTGTCTTGCTCATGCTATTCTCCGTAAGATTTTTTTTAACTTGCATTCTAATCCACAACTAAAGTTTCTTTTAAAATCCTTGCTCAAGATTCACCTCCTCTAAAAAGCTAACTAAACTACTCGTATGAACACTCTTTTGGATTATATTCCTTGATCCATATATATGTTTATATATATATGATTTACACTGCAACTCACTTGCTTAAGTTTCTATCTCCTGCTAATTCACAACTGAATTAACCTCAAGTGGCTATTCAAAAAGTTTTCCATAATGAACTGGAGGAATTCCATGTGAACTTGAACAACCTCCAGGAATTGATGCAGAGTGAAAGGAACAGAACCAGGAGAACCTTAGAGACAGAGATGAATACACTGTTGTACAATCAAATGTAATGGACTTCTCTACTAGGAGCAATGCAATGATCCAGGACAATTCTGAAGGATTTATGAGAAAGAACACCATCCACATCCAGAGAAAGAATTGTTGAGGTAGAAACAGAGAAGAAAAACAACTGCATGATCACATGAGTCGATGGGGATATGACTGGGGATGTAGACTAGAAACAATCACCCTAGTGTAAATATCAATAATATGGAAATAGGTCTTGATCAATGACACATGCAAAATCCAGTGGAATTGAGTGTTGACTATGGGTGGGAAGGGAAGACGGGAGGAAAAGAAGATGAATCATGTAACCGTGGCAAAATTTCCTTAATCAATTTAAAAAAAAAAAACTTTTCCACACTTCGGAAGCTCCCAAATCCATCTGTGTCTCCCTTACTCTCAGTAAATGACCTCACCTACATTAGGAAGGTTACTGACAGATGGGTTGTGAGGCAGTAGGTAGCACAATGGATCAAAGCCCTTAGCACAGAGCCTGGCACAAAGCAGGAGCTAAATAAATGTTTGTTCCCATCCCTTCTCCATTTGGCCATGTCAGAAATCATCTGACCATCAACAATGTATGTCTCACCACCATAAGCTATCCATTCCAATCCAAAAGTGACCAAGACTTCCCCTTACAATATTTGGAGTTGACATTCTGACATTACAATGGGGGGCAACTCATTGCTTCCTAAGGCAGTCCATTCAATTGTAGGACAGTTGGAATGGTCAGTTTTTCCTTATCTCCAGCCCCTGTTGGTGAAACTTAGACCTCATCTTTGCTAGCAATCCAGTGAGGAAAGAAGAATCATTATATACAGGGAGGGAGAAAATATAGTTTGGCAGTCATTCTTAATGATGTAAAACACCAACCACAATGCAGCAATGTAAATTGCTCCCTATACTTTTGCTATCATAGTTTTTCATTCAGTGTTGTGCACATAGAAACAGCAAAACGTCCTTGGGGAGAGACAGGAGATGGCATTTGGTGGCAGGCAAATAAAACCACTAACACTATTTCAAACACTATTTTCCTCCAGACATCACAGAGATAGCCTAGGACCCTGAATATAAGGATCTTGGGAACAGCCAATGTCTCACAGGTCATCCTCTCTCCTTTAAGCCTTGCCTCCAGTCATCCCTGAGGGGAGAGATCAATGTGGAGAAGAATCCCACTTTCCTAGAAACCACTAATACCTTTAACTGCAGATAACTTGCCACTGATAAAAGTAGGTAGTCCTGAGAGTCCAGTAAAAGCAGTAGCACCCAGATGGCTGATATTGCTTTCAATCAAGACCTCATAACCATCAGCTTGAGTAGCAACTTCTACCAAATGACACACAAATGCCATATGTAGGCCTTGGTAGTCAGTAGAGCTGAAGCAACAAAGCATCCTGAGGGTGTGACAGAAGGCTGAAAGTTCCAGAGAATCAAACCACAACAACCACCATCACCACTGCCACCTGGGGATAATTGCCTTTCCTCAGAACTCTGTTCTGAGAACCCAAGCTCTGAACCCAAGAGTCTTGGAGAAGCAGCACTCTCAGCAGTTTTTCATCCCAGGTAACTATTTGTCTGACCTCTTCCTTGAACTGATCTGTTCTTCCCATTACCAAGTCTAGTCAATACTCACTTTTTTAGCTCCTTACTCTCCAGGACTTCTTTCTCCACTATAGCAGTTTCCCCAACTCACTAGAATGCCTTCTCTCTCTTGGCTTTGTGTCTTTAAGATACAAACATTGATAAAGTCTCAAAGAAAAATGCGTCCTTGGAAAAAGTCCAACCAGAACTCCTAGAAGAAATGAACCAAGAATTTTAAAAAAAGTAAAAAAAAAAGTATTTATGATTCTAGGATGTAAGTGAAAGATGAGAACCCAAATTAATACAAAGAATAGGTATTCAATAAGGGTCTGTAAAAATGAATCAAAATGATAGAAAAAAGAAAAAAGGAAATTCTTTATAAAAATTAAGATGGAAGAGGTATTAATAGAGTCTAAATGTGCAAAGTAAAATATAGTGGTATGTTCTACCACAAATGACCTTTTCAAAGTATATCCTAATGATTATCTCTAGATTTCAGACTAAGAATTGACCTAGAATTGCTCCCTGTATCACTAACATAACAGACTGCCTACAAAATAAACCCAAGAGCCATAATATCCATGTTAGTTTTATTAGGCCTTTGTTTTTGCAACTTAAGAAGTTACATTTTGATGATGGAATAAATCATTATGCTTTCTAAAACAATTTACAGACCTCAATATATACAGGGGGCAAAGGGAGCTGCATTCTTCTTTGAATCTGTGCTAGATGTCAAACTGAGGCCTAGGTAAATGTTTGAATCTAGATTAGTTCAAGTACAGAAAGGGAGTAAAAAAAATGTTGTTTTCATGGGAAAGGTAGAGATCTTGATGATTTCAGGAGAACTGGGAAATTTGGGTTTGTAGGAGGAGGGGAATGGTAAGAAACTATAAAAGACATGATCAGATTCTTCTAGGAGATTTTACTTTCTTGAATAAGTCAGATCAGCAGTTTGCAACTAGAAGTACCCATGGCAAAGGGTGACAAGTGGTAACTTTAAAAAGACCTCACCAGGGGGCAGCTGGGTGGCTCAGTGGATTGAGAGTCAGGCCTAGAGACAGGAGGTCCTAGGTTCAAATGTGGCCTCAGACACTTCCTAATAACCGTGTGACCCTGGGCAAGTCACTTAACACCCCATTACCTAGCCCTTACAGCTCTTCTGCCTTGGAGCCAATACAGCAGTATTGGCTCCAAGACAGAAGGTAAGGGGTTTAAAAAAAGAAGAAAAAAAAGACCTCAGCAAAGCCACTGCCAGCCATTTTCAGGTGGTCATTTATGGTGGTCTGCCTTCTGTCACAATAGGATTCTGGTTCCTTCCCTGGCTCTAGGGAATTAACAACAAATAAGGGCACAACCTCTGTTCAGTTCTGGCTGCAATATTTTAGAGAGAGCACTGGAAATTATCAAAAAGGGAATGAATGGCATAGTGAATGATTCAAGAGCATGCCATATTATGATCAGTTGAAAGAGAGCAAATGTTTAGTCTGGGAAGAGAAGGCTAGAGGAGGTAGGTGGGGTGGGGATAGGGAGGAGTGGCATGAAAGTATGCATTTGAAGAACTGTTAACTACTTTAAAAAGCATTAGATTTGTTCCTATAAATTCTTTAAAAAATTTACTATCAGAGATATACAAAAATGCAAGGGATTGCTAAAAGAGATAGTCTTTAAGCAAAGGTTGGAAAACCTCTTATTGAGTAGGTTTAGCAGGTGATTCTTATATTTGGATATCAGATTTTCTGTTTAGGTCTGGCCTTTGCATCAGTAAGGTCTGTAAATCTATTTTATTAAATGACCAGTTTTTGCCCCAAAACAACATTTTTTTTTTTGCAGGTAGGCGATTCTTGGTTGTAAACCTAGTTTATCTGCCTTCTGGAATCATATTCTAAGCTTTCGAATCTTTTAATGCAGAAGCTGCTAAATCCTGTGTAATCTGTAGCTTCATGATATCCAAATTGTTTTCTGGCTATTTGAAGTATTTTCTCCTTAACCTAAGAACTCTTGTATTTGACTATAATATTCCTGGGAGATGTTATTTGGGGATTTATTATAATGTTATTTGGGGATGTATTATAAGAGGTGATTGGTGGATTCTTTAAATTTCTATTTTATTCTCTTGTTCAAGAATATCAGGGTAATTTTCTTTGATTAATTCTTGTAATATGATGTCTAGGCTTTTTTTTTTTCTCATGACTTTAACAACGTCCAATATTTCTAAAATTCTCTCTCCTGGATCTATTTAACAAGTTAGTTGATGAGGTATTCATATTTTCTTCTATTTCTTAATTTTGTTTTATTGTTTCTTGATGTCTTAAGAAGTTATTAACTTCTATATGCCCAATTCAAATATTTAAGAAATTATTTTCTTCTGGGAGATTTTGAACCTCCTTTTCCATTTGGTCAAATCTACTTTTTCTGGAACCCTTTTCTCCAATATATTTTTGTACTTCTTTTCCCATTTGGCCAATTCTGCTTTTTAAGCTGTTTTCTTTTTTTTTCATTACTTTCATTTCTCTTCCACATATTCCTTCTGCTTCTCTTGTTTGACTTATCTTAAGACCTTAAGACCAATTTCCACTTTTCTTTGAAGTTTTTCACATAGTTGCTTTGATTTCTCTGCCTCCTTCTGTATCTGTGCCTTGCTCTGTTTATCGCCATAAAATTTTTCTATGGTTATGTAGGGTTTTTTTTTTCTCCTGTTCGCTCATTTTCCCAGCCTTATTTTTTTTTTAAACAACTTTTATCTTAAAGGTGGGCACTGTTCTCAGGGTAAAGGGTGCATTCTCTTAAACTTTAGTTTTTCTTTGCTGTTACCCTCAGTTCTAGTTCTGGGTTTCGGCAAGTTTCAATTCTTCCAAGCAGATAAGTGGGCTGGGGGCTCTGAAAGTCACCTCCCACTGCTGATTTACTCTCTTCCAGGGAACTACCGATGGCTTATTAGGGCTCAGAGCATTGTGAGCTACCTTGTGCTGGGTCTCAGGGCCTCACTTCAAACCTGGGCAGGGGCTCTGTCTGGGTCTCTCTCTGGGCTTACAAGGGCCAGGTGCACTGAAGATAGCCTTGTCCTAGGGTGTGAGGCTTCTGTGCAAGCTTGGGTAGGGCTCTGGGCTTCCCCTTAGGCTTGAATGGACCAGGCACCTCAGACTGCCCTGAGCTGGGGTTTCGAGTCTCTCTGCAGGCTTGCATTAAGGCCTAGAACTTCAGGGGTGACCATGGGGTGCTCTGCCTAGGCAGGGGCAGGGTCTTGAGGTTGACTTGTGTCCAGGTTCAGTGGAATAGTAGATGGGGGTAGGGGGTTATTCTCCCATTTGTGGTTTTGCTTCTGGCTACAATAGATCCTTTCTGCTTACCTTTCATGTTGTTTTCTGCAAGACAGTTACCTCACTTCAATCCCTTGTTGGTTCTGTCACCCCCATATTCACTTTGAGGTTCTATTATAAGGTTGGATGGAGAGATTCTCAGAGTTATTCCAGCTTTTGGTGGTGCTACTCTGCCATCATGGCTCCGCCCTAAGGAGGTGATTCTTATTCATATATGATTGGGCTAGATGAGCTTTGAAGTCACTTCTAGCCCAGGCTTTCTGTGATTCACTGGGCAAGTCTCACAGCCCAAAAAGTAATGAGAGTTTAACACAATAACATTAATCCCACTGAACTAACACAGGAAAATTTTAAAATCCCCAAATTGAAAAGTGCATTACATCTTTTAGGCTCCCACAACATCATTTCACAAACTAAGTCAGGATATTGATCAATTCACTATTTCTCTGAAAAAGTTAATGTTTTCTACAATCTCTAAGTTACTCCAGTATGCTAATTCATCCTTTGAATTTAACCAGAAAACATTTAAAAGTTTTATTTTAAGCTTTTAGTTTGTCAGAGGAGAGACAAGGACAACTTTTTAATTCTCTTTTCTCAGAAAGAGTGAGGGTGTCTACATATTCCAAAACAATAAACGAACAGATAAGGATAAACCCATAGACATAATCCATAAACAATCTAGTTAGGTTTTAAACATTTCTCCCCAACAAACCTCCTATTAAAAATGTGCATATTCAATTTAAGAATGGTAAAGTTTGGGAAAGGTCTGGGCTGATATAGATTATTCATCTGCAAGTCAACAGAAAACCTCACAAAAACAATAGCTCTGATGCAAATGGCAAGGCCTTTTGTCTTAAAGACCAGAAATGCAAAGGAAACAAAATATAATAAAAAATGAAAATTCAGGTACAGGAATTATGCATTTCATACTGAATAATTATTTCTGTACTGCCCGTAAATCCTCTCTGGTAAGCTGTGCATCTAAAACTCATCGAACTGCCAAGGGGTAAACGCAGCTCCATCCATCACGCAGCCACTTGACAAATACATTCCATAATAGAAGTTTATTTTTATGGGAGGCTGAATCAAGGACTTTCCCATGCATACAAAAACTTGTCAAAATTATTTATGAGTCTTGCTGAGACACACAATATGTCATATCAAACTCCTATTTTCCTTCCAAGCACAGACTGTCAATATCTCTGCTACTATCAATAATGTGGAACACCGCTGCTATAGGCCCTCAGGATTTTGAGGTCATTTGCCCATCCCAGTCAGCTGCCAGGAGCTGTCTTTAACTGCAATGCAGCTGAGAAGAGGTGTATTTACAACCTCTATGAGGTGTAGTTAAGGTAAACACTTGGGAATACATTCAAAGGCTTTGCCAACACAAAATAAACTAGAAACATATGTCTGAAAAATTACAGTTGATTATCTTTGGAGTTAAGAAAAGAATTTTTTTCTCTCTCTATTTAGGAAAGAATAAAACTTACCAGTGGTATTCAGTCTGATTAAACAAATAATCAAAATGGGTTAAAAAAAACCAAAACACCCAACCTTGATGAAAACATTAAAATGGATAGACTAGCTCACAGGATGGTAAGTGTTTTGGCTAAATGAAATTTGGTTAAAATTAGTAACAAGAGTGCACATAAGAATTATTACAAAAGTGGAATGATAAGGTGATAATTTGGGGAAACTGGAAATGTTATTTTGAAGCTTCATACAAAGTAAGTAATATTTCTGTTTGTGTGCAATAATACTGATAGGCAGAGAAATATGAACTTTCAAGAATCTATTTGTTAAAAAAAAATATCAAGCATTTATAGAGGTTAAGCTAGACTCTTAAAGCAGATTAGCTATAAAATGACTATATTTCAATGTGGGAGGAGATGGAAGGAATGGGGTGCTATAATTACCTTAAGTTTCTTCTTAATAAAAACTGACATAAATTAATACCTGTATCATGTTATATTTATTGAGCAACTTGATACCACCCCTCAGCAAATCACTTAACTTCTCTAAACCTTAATTCTCAATTCTCTCCTTCTATAAAATGAAGAGGTTGAGTAAATGACTTCTAACATCTTTTCTAGGTCTAAATAAATGATCCCAAGCTGTAGATGTTTTCCTTGAATAGCAGCAACTTGGGTACATGCATATTACCTGTTAGCTGCCTAAACTTTACCTTCATCATTTAGAGAGCTAGGGAAGTCGTTTTCCTCATTTGTAAGTCCTTTTTATTTCCATTAACACCCTCTGATTCAGGTTAAATCTATTTTATTTTTTGAGTGCCAAAGGAAAGAATGGATTGGGTTATGGAACTCTAATTTTTCTCTTCAGTAGTTCAGATCTAGACTACTCTACTCAATTCAATTTGAACAAATATTTATGTATCTGCCATGTAATAAGGCATTAATGAGAGACACTAAAGTTACAAATAAATAATAGTCTTTGCTCTCAAGAAACTTACATTCTATTGACTATAATGGCCAGAGGTACTTTAGGTAACTATTGTACATAGGTCAAAGAGTAAAAGATAAAGAGATACTGACAGTGATCTGGAGAGGGGAGAGGAATATTTTTGGCTAAAGGGAAAAGCTTTAAGCCACAGAAATGGTATTTCATATGAGCTCTAAATAAATACAAAGTTTCCAAAAGTCAGATATGAGGAAGATGTACATTCCTGGAATGAGAGAAAAAGGCTGACTACAAATGGAAGATAGAATGCTGAATTCAGAGAAAAGTAGGTTGTTCAATTTTGTTGGAACATTATGCACTAAGGGGAAATAAAATTGAATAGGACTGTTGGAACAAGACTTTGGAGAGCAACTGAAAGTTTCTGAACAAGGAGGTGACATGATCTGACATGTGTTTTAGGAAGGCTAAATCTAAATATATTGAAAAGGGGGACTACAAAAGAGTCAGGATGGGAATGTTTTATGTTCATGCCATAGAAAACAAGATAAATCATTTTGTATACCTTCTTCTCACAATACTTTAGATTAAAAAACAAATGGTGACTACTCTGTAGAACTACATCCAAGAATACAAGAACCTGTGTAAGTGATGCAAATGAATCTCTACCATTAATGATCTAAAAATAGTATTTTTAAAGGGTGAAGGGCAGGATATGGAACTATTCAGAAAATTCTGAGTTTAGTCCAAATCTGTCAAACAAACAGTGATACTGGTGCATTTCAAGTATACTCTGGGTACAATTAAAATTCAAGGAACAGATCTTGAGATATTACTCTTTAAACCCTAGCCAGGAAGTATATTTCTTTAGTGTGATATTACAATAAACGAAATATCTTTAGGTTTTTAAAATAATTATTTGAAGTATTTTTTTTGATTAGTATTCAGACATTTTGCTCAAGAAAGGTATCAATTTATGTTTGAGAACCTAGAAGTGATGGTATCTAAGAAAAATACTTCTCTCCAATTCTATATTAGAAAAAAGAACTATAAGAAATTTGCCAACACTATGTTTTATATTATAAGAATAATAAAAACAATAATTTACACTATAATATTAAGTTGATGAATGTAGATTTCAGACCAAACTATTTAATGTGAGAGAGAAAGGGCAAATATTGTTCCATTAACTATCTGCTGTTATCTCTAGGGGTATAAGATAGAAATAAGAGTGAGAAAGTTTAGAAGAGGAGAAGTAAAAAGGGAAAAATATTAATGACAACATTATCACATTAGAAAAATGGCTACATCTGCACTGGTTTATAAACCTCTAATTAGCATATTTCTTAATTGTAACATTCTGATTATAAGAGTCTGCTAGGCAAATTATGCAAACTATACATAGGAGAATAGAACCACATTTTAAATTGAAGGGTATTTAGTTAAATGAAAATTTGGAACTATAGTAGTGATTCTTTATATATTAACTTATGATGATTAATTTTTTTATTTTACTCCTTTCTCTTTAATTATCTTAATCGTGGATTTTAAAGCCTTCTTCATCTTCTTTCCATAGGGTTATATATTAGTTTGTGATCTTTTTTCTTGCCATACAAATTTGAATTTATAGAATTTCTAATCTTTGCTGTTACTGTATCAAAGTCTGATTATGTAGTAGAAGGCAGCAGCAAAAGTACTTGGGGGCTATAGGAAATTGAAACATCACCCAAATTTTGCATGTAAATCAATCCAAAACTAGAGTTAAACAATTTTATTTTATGGACAACATAAGGAAAAAATCAAGCTATTTTGTATTTTTTCTTGAATCTTTTAACTTGTGTATATCCTGTCTCCTTTTTAGGAAGGATGTTGATAAATTGGAACACTTTCATAGGAGGAAAGTCAAGATAGTAAAGAGACTAGAAACCATATACTATGATGATTGGTTGAAGAAAATGGGGATATTTTATATGGAGAAGGAAAAACATTGAGCATACGAAGGGTTGTCATGGAAAAGTGGTGAGATATTTCTGCTTGGCCTCAGAGGGTAGAAATAGGAATAATACATCAAAATTAAAGAGCCACAAAGTAGGGGATGTCAGGAGGAAAAAAGTAAGGAGGAAAATATAAGAGGGAAAAAATCATGAGAGATAACCAGAAATGGAAGGAGCCATGTTGGCAGGCAATGGAGTTCCAAATCACAGGAGATTTTTAAATAGAGCTGTAGAACCACTTATTGGTGATGTTATAAGGGAAATTTGTTCAATTATGTGCTGAACAAGAATAATTCTGAGTTCTCTTCTATTTATGACTCTATATTTGCCATATATGAATTCCACAAGAACAGAAGTTCTTAACCTTCTTGATGTCACAGACATCTTTGGCACTCTGGTAAAGCTGATGGATTCTTTCTCAGAAGTGTTACTTGTAATCATCCTAGAAGAGTGCCCTGCATTCCATTAGCTAACTATTTGACTAATTGGTGGCCAGTATTCAAATAGCAGGCTTCTAGTTAACAGTTAGCTATTACCATGTCATTTTTTTTTTTGCTAAAAAAACTAATGGCTCTCTATGATTTTTGATGCCTTGATTGGTTTTGGAGAACTATCACCAATTGAATTTTATTTCCTATTGCTCCCTTATATATATTTTATTAGAAGTTATTTTGTTCCCTGAAAAGTATGCTCACTCTTTTCTCTGAACCTTTGTTTGGGATATTCTTTCATCTTATTCATAAGCAATTATAGACAATGAGATTAATCAAAGATTAAAATCATATGAGATTTCAAAGGAACTCAGGTTTGATATCTTTTGCTGGCAGGCTCACGGGACAGGAGACTTGAAAGAATTCCCAGTTGGCTGGACCATAGGCCACAAATGAGGTCTTCATGATTTGCTATGGCCAAAAATAATTTCATCACCTGGTAGCCAACCTTCTGTTGATAAGCCTCATTCCAAAACTAAGCAAGTCCTCAGTTAAAAGAAATAGTCAATTGCTGGCTTTGTTCTTGAAACTCTCTTCAACTTGGAAGATTACAGTGCTTAATTCACACAGCTTTCAGAATCCAGAACCAACTCTAATGGTTCAAGAAAGCACTGGAGGAGGACTTCAGTTCAGAAGACTTTGATAGCCTAAATTCTGGGTAGCTGACAAGTACATATAGAGCCAGCAAAACAGACTGTGCTCCGGTTGAGCTCTTCAATTTGCCAATTCTGATGAATAACAGCAATTGCCATTGCTGAAATGAATTTGTCTGGTAATCCTTAATTATAATTGGGAGAACCAAATAAGCAAAAGGGGGTAGTGTTGAAACATTCATTTGACAGAAACATTACTAAAGGATTGAGCTAATGTAATTGACATGTAAATAAATTTATTCAGATTTAAATCTTCAATAATATAAATAGCATTAAAGTCATATTGTTAAAAGGCTCAAAAAAGGTCCAAGATGAGGGGCATAATTTTCTTGGTAGGTGATGGGGAATCACTGTGTACATTCTTGAATAGGGAGGGGTAGTTAAAGCAGAGTTTTGCAAACATTAACCAGGTCATGGTGTACAGGACAGTTTGGAAAGTAGAAAGATATGGAGGCCAGTTATGAGGTTGCAGATTTAATCAAAGAGGAAGGAAGAAAATGAACATTTATTAAGGACTTACTATTGGCCATACTATACCAAATACTGCAGATACAAAGAGAGGTGAAAAGATAGACCCTGCCCTCAAGGATTCCATTATTCTAATGGGAGAAAACAGTACACTAAAAGGAATTTAAAGGCACATGAGGTAGAGGTGAATAAAGTATTTGGTATGGGAGCATCATTTTGAATTACAGAAGGTCAAAGAATAAGGGCAAGAAAGGAATCAAGACATTTGATTTTGTATTCTTTAATAAAGAAGTATTTAGTGATCTAATATACAAACCAATGATTGATTCAGTGGATAGAAGGTCTGTGAATGGGAATAATAATATTTTTAATATCTCATGTAGTAGCCATGAGAAAAGTATTTTAAAATTTGTGCAGTATTCATATATTATATGTATATGTGCGTATATATACACACACATATATAATTTTAAACGCTTAAAATTAACAAAATGCTTTGCAAACCCTGAAACGCTACATAAATTGCTAGATATTTAAGTTAGCTTAAAACGGCATCAAGACTTTTGAAACACACTGTATAGTTGTAATCAGTCACAGTATATAGTGACAGTGTGGATCATGACAAAACTTAAGAAGGGGTTACAAACCTTTATTAGGGCTGACACTATTCCCATGATATAAAATATGGAATGGCAGTTTGGGGCAATAAAACATCACTTTATACCTATCACTCATCTCAGGGTTTCTCATGCAGCACCAAAATGAAGAAGCGGAATAGGAGAGCAGACAGGTTTCCATCATTCATAAAATAAACAAAAAAATAGTTAATGAAATCATTACTATAAGCTTTATTGAAGAGCTTGGCATTTCTTGGTTTAGAATTAATTATCTACTCCTACTGGGTAAGGAAGGGAACTGATAACACTTAGGCTACAACTGTGCCAAGGTTTTGGGGGATGGTGGTGGAGTTAATAATAGCAAAGACAATAATAATAGCATTTACATAGTTCTTTAAGTTTTGATAATAGCTAGCATTTATATAGCTCTTGCAGGTGTTGAAAACTACTTTATAAGTATCTCACTCTATATTCACAACCCTGAGTAGATGCTGTCACCTAAATTTTAAAGACAAGGAAATAGAGGCAGATATTAGTTAAGTCAAGGTCACATTGCTAGTAAATGTCTGAGACTGGCTTTGAATTCAGATCTTACTGACTCCAGGTTCAAGGCTCTATTCATTGTACTACCTCAATGCCTCTATGAAATATATGTGTAATGATAGAGAGGGCTTCTAGTGGTAGATCTTCTTGAATCCCATGCACAGGGAGAACTTGAAAGGCTTTCAGGATTTATCCCAGGATTATCTTTACTCTGGGAATTAAAGAGGCACTAGAGATTAGTCTTCTCTACTTGGCCAGGTTGCTTCATGGGTTCAGTATTTATTGAGGAGAGTTTGCCGCCTAATTAAATGGATAAATGATATTACAGGTGGTCTCAGTTTTTAAATATGGAAGGAAGAGAGGAAATTATCATTTTAAAATTTATTTTTAATGTTCATTAAATTTTTTTTTGAGTTCCAAACTCTCTTTGTCCTACTTCCTGTCCCCCACCCACTGAGAAGAAATGATATCAATTATACATGTTAAGTCAGGAAAAACATATTTCCATATTTTTCATGCTGCAAAGCATAACAAAAACCTCTAAAAACCAAAAATCAAGAAACATAAAGTTAAAAAAGGTATGCTTCAATCTGCACTCAGAATTAATCAGATTTTTCTCTCTTGAGCTGGATAACAATAGAGAAAAATTAACATTAAATCTTCTTCCATCTTGTTATTTTATCACCAATGTAGGTGATGAAAGTTAACTTCAAAAGAATGCTCAAGATATAGGATTTTTCTTTAACAAAATACATATTTATAATTCTTTAAAGATATATTTTTACAGTTCTTAAGCAGAAAGATATCTGCTACTTATGATTAGACCAAATCTATACATTTTCTGATTGTTTAATTTGCAGAAATAGACATTCAAAAATAACTCATGAGTAGGAGCTATGTGGAAGAACACATCAGCATGGAAGAGGGCTTTTAATGTAGCCTGACTAAATCCAAGTACAAAATTTGAGCAATTGCAGTGACTATTTAAAAAAGAAATGAAATTCAAACTATCATTGAAATCTCTATATTGGTTTTAAATGTTGTCCTTTTCCACTGAGTTTTTGTAAAAAGCACATTTAAAAGAATAATTTGGCATTAAAATCATCTTTTGACAATGATAGAAGTTCTTTTGGAATTCAAACTCACGAATATACAAACACTATTTGTATTTTAATGTTTGATTTAAAAAAAAAATTTACATCTACAAAGGACTTGGGCAAATATTTTCTTTTTCTTCCTGTCATGCCTATTAACTTTCTTGGTAACACTGTAGGGCAGAAGATAGCTACCAAGCTAATATGGGTCCTCTAATTGTTAAGCTCTTACAAGGGCTGAACCTGATCATTCACTGAATTGTTGAGTTGATGGGATTCGTGTAGCTGGTTATAAATTGATAATCTAAATTAATTCATTCAAGCAGAAATCGATTTTGTAACTCCTTGAGAGCTTGTAATAATGCTTACCTCCTACTGCTAGCTGCATTCTCCGTTTCATAAAGCTGGTCGGAAACAGCTGGATTCAGGTGACCTGCTAGCTCATTAAATCTGTTACATGTTCCTTCTGGTAAATGATATTAAGCTGAAATGTCCTTACGTTGATTTTTTTCTTTAATTTTATGACAGAAATAACCTAATTTGTAACACAAAATAACAATCTCCTTGGATTACTTTGCCTTGTTAAAATATTTTATGCATTTTTCATTTACACGAAGGTAATGGAAAAACACTTAAACTATCTGTTATTTAAACCACAAGAGATATGTTACTGAAAGTCTGATAGCTACAAAAATGATTGTCTCTTCATAGTCTTTGCTTTATATCTGTAATAAAAGGCGGACAATTCAATTCATTGGTTAGTAAATAAAGTAAGATAGTTTTTATTTTATTTGCTCTGCATTGCCAGAACTAAAATCTGATTGCTTTTCAAATTCATTTAGAAATAGGGCTCATTACTCTCCTTTCCTCTTTCTAATCTAAAATGTCTAATGTCCATTTTGAACCTTACATTTTCTTCATCAACCAAAGATGCAACCTAATTCTAAATTCCAGATTAGAAAAATCATTCTCCATGCTGTCCTTTTCCTGAGTACTAAGAAGATGGGGATGTGAAGTAGGTTGAATAATTGAATCAGAGCACCTGCCTTATACATCTGAGACGATTAAATACTTGTTTCTCAAAGCCTCTTCATTTCCTCTGCTTAAATAAATTTTAAAATAAATACAACCTGAGAGCCAGAATGATAAAACTAGAATATGTCACAAGATTTCAAATGACCATTCAACATTTTTATCATTGGATTAAATGACAAAATTTTACCAACTAAGGGAGGGGATAAAGCAAGACTCTATACTACCTTATCAGTTAAATACTATAACATTTACTTGGCAGAAGAAAAATCACAAAATTGTTTTACAGCTTCAGAAGCACCAAGAGTCAAAGGTGTCCTTGGCAAATTTGTCAGCTTCCACACCCTTGCCGCACCCCAATATGTTTTACTTTAAAACAAATATCTTTTAAAAATTCTATTTGTTTAATAATAACAGTGGATTTGGTTCTTTTTCTGAATTCAGTACCTGCCTTTTTGATTACAATCTAATAGTAGTTCCAAAGAACTGAGTTTAAAATGTTTAAGATGTAACTATTAAAGATAACATTGAAAACAGCATTTGCTATTGTACACATATAATTGAAAGGAATGTAAAAGAGGAATGCATACTTTTAGTTAAGGCTCCTTTGTGATATTTGTAAGAATATCTATATGCAAATAAATCATTCCATAAATTTCAAAATAAGAAGAATGAACATTACATATGTCTATATGTACACACAGACACACACCCACAGAAGAACAGTTATTCTATGAGGGGATTATACTCACTATTTTTTTCATAAGTATAGCATCTCTTAATATGTTGCCCATAGAGTATAAATAAATATTAAACAAACAAGATTTTTGACCTCTTTAGAAATGGGACACAAACTGAGAATAGTAGATAATTATTTCCATAATTCTATTCTATCTACTGGGACTTTCACTAGGAATTTTCCTTGGCTCCTAATGCTAGACAGGTAGAAAATCTTGCTAGTTCTCACTTCACAAAACATCCCAAATTCATGGTCCCCCTCCTATGTGTCCCCTCCATTGTTACTCATTCCCCATTGTTTGGATTCTATGAAAAATATGTTCACCATGTCCCTTTTATAAGTCTCTGTTTTCTTCACTTGGGCCTGCATGTCATTACCTTCAGTGATCAGAATATATTTCTTTCCAAAAACTCTCATACAGATTCATATTATCTGGGCATCCTGTGCCATTAACTGGTGGGAAAAATAGAGTGAAGGACCAATGTTCAAATCCCACTCCTGACACTTTTTATCAATGAATAAGTCAGTTAATATTCTAACTCAGTTTCATCATCTAGAAAATTCAGATAGTAGTATCTACTTGTAGAGTTGTTGGGAAGTTCAAATGACATCATGTATGTAAGGTGTTTTACAAACTATTAAGTTCTCTACAAATGTTATATATTATTATCAAATTCAAGATTCTAATTTAGGCCTTATGAATCCATCTTAACATCAGCACTGGATAATCACTTTTGTCCCTATTCTTTCTCTTACACTTCATTAGGCCAGACTTAGGCATAAGCCTGAATTAATTTGGTTGTGGCCAAAACATATCATATGGAAAGCCTCTTTAATGTCATCTATAAAGATTTCCTATTTTCTTTTCACTTAAAAGTTCAGCCCTAGTCAATTTTTACCTGGAAAGTCTTCAATGAACTCTCAAGAGAGGCACTGAAATCTGTACCAGCAGTTTTCATTTATACACACACACACACACACACACACACACACACACACACACACACACACACACACACACACACACTTATTTTATTACCCAGCACTGCAACTATTTAAGTGTTCTGGCTAATTGTTATTGGTTCTGTTTCCATGATGTTTTAAGCTTGTCACATTACTTTTCTATAGAGGTTACTGTAATAGCAAATCTTACATTGCATGGCACTTTAGGTATGCTTAAGAAATACTAAATAAATTGAAGTTACCTTGGCTGAAGATTGCCTAATTGCCTAATACCTTTTCTTCCTTTTTGTATGTTATAGAAATGTCATTTGTTTTTGAAGATGATGCTAACAATATCTTTGTTCCTAAGAGAACATATGATTTTAAAAAAAATAAGTGAGCGTAATTCAAATGTGAAAACTATCTTTAGACCTGGGTCACTAGCCACTACTAGCAGGGTCTGTTGCTATTTTGTGGCTCTGACTCTTCTCCTAAAAGAATGACCTACTCCTTTATCCAAGAGAACCAATTTGTCTTTTACTGTTGTACATCAATCTGGTTTGTTGGATGCTGATACTTACTTGTAGCAAGCTTAAAGTTGAACTTAAATTGTCCACATAGCATTTCTTTTGTCCCTCAACTCTGTTAGTAACTCTTAAAACACTATACGGTAATTTTCAGTGTATTTTGCTGTCCTTCATCCTTCACACTTGACCAGCTAAGTGGAGATATGTTGAAACAAGTGTTGCTTCTGATCTTGCCAGAGGCTATTGGTGTCAGGCATGGGGAGACATGATCAACACAAACACAGCAATCTACATAAAGAGACATTACTTTGAGATATTCCCTAGTCTCATGCTAACCAGGGAAATTTACAAATCCTGATTCAGCCTGCAGGGCTGGATGAGGTATATGAGACGGAGAAAGAAGTCCTAGAACTTGTCTTTTACAATTACACTATATTGAAGTGGGAATTCTTCCTTGGGTATGGATTAGATGAGATGATCACTGAGGTCCCTTCCAACTCTTAAATTCTGTGATTCTATTATTAGAATTCAGGAGAATTCACTTAAAGAAAATACAAATGAGGCTCACAGTTTAACCACTGTTAGGGTTTAATACTGCCACAGAAGAGTACTGAAAAGTTAAAATGAAGATGGAGTAACGGATCTCCCAAAGTGATAATTAAGCATGCTATTACCTTCAGAAAAATCATCAATAATATGCCTGATCTGAGTCTTTAATATTACTTATGGAAATCATAAACAAAATAGAGGAACAACAACTTGTTATGGAAAATTTTAGCAAACATCAAGAGTGAATACAATAAGGGTAAAAGACATTGTGGTGGACTTTTGGTTTCATCAGCATGGGTCCACTCTACACTGATGCTATTTCCAAATTACTTAATGTCTTTATCACCTAGAATCATAGATTCCTAGGAGCTTGGAAGGATACTAGGCCACAGAGAGAGGAATTCACATTCCCAGGGTCACATCGTATAGAGCTGAAAGTAGGATTCAGGTCTTTTGGTCCAAAATTCAGCATTCTTTTCCTCATTGACATTTTCTTATTTTTGTTGAAGTACAACTGGCCTTCCAGGAACCCAGGTTTGTGACTTTAGAATCACTCTTGATTCTCTTCTCTCCCTCACTTTCTTTATCTAATTAGCTGTCAACCTTTGTTATACTATGTCTATATTATATAATTTCTCTCTATTCATCAGTTTCTGTCCATTCGGATACCCATTAGCCTGGTTCAGACTGTCATCATCTCTCTCTTGGACTATGCATCCATTCATCAATCAATAAGCTTTTATTTATTAGGCAATTACTATGGGCTAAGAGTTGAGGATGTGAAGATAAACCAGGCCATGCCTTAAGAAACTCACATGCTAACTGGGGAGAAAACATGTCCATAAGCAAAAAAATATATAAAGAAGATGGAGGATAATCGTGGATGAGAAAATCAAAGAAACTAGGGAAGGTCTCCTACAGAAGATAACACTTGAACAAAGTCTTAAGGAAACTAGAGTTTCCAAGAGACAGAGATGAACAATTATATCAATGTAGGCATGATGGTCAGTCAGTGCAAAGGCATGGAGGGAGATGAAAGTTCATGTGTTAGGAATATCAAGAAGGCTGGTGAGGCTAGAAATCAGAGGCCATATGGAGGGAGGATATATAAAAAAGGCTAGAGGTAGGAAAAGTTCAGGTTGTGAAGGGATATAAACAATAAAGAGAAGAATTTATATTTATCAGAGTAGTAAAATAGAGACACTAGAATGTTTAAAGTAAGGTCTTGTCCATGCGTTTGAATAGACCTTTCAGGGCAAATCCATTGAGGCTGCTGAGGAGCTCTCATTCAATCTCGTAACACTGCATAGTTAGCAATGAAATATACAAACTGTCCGTTGCTTATTCCTTATTCTTACTAATTGGTTGGTACTTGGATTTTAGGAAAAATTTATTTTGGTGCTTGACTGGAGGATGAACTGAGGAAGCGATTGCAATAGTCCTGAGAGAAGTGAGGAGAACCTGAAATCAGATAGCTGTGTGAATAGAAAGAAAGTAGAGTTAGAGATGCAGTGAAAATAGAATGAAATGGTCTTTGAAGGGCTGCTCTGGCTGGGGAAAGACAGGGCAGCAGAAAAAAAGATGGTGAGACGTCCACATAGGTCTCGGAGTCCTGATGAATGGGATATAAGATTTAAGATCTGGGAATGCCTAGATATTATCTAGATGGCAATTTTGAGGTTGGATTAGAACCTCACAGACTCAGTATACACATATGTCATGTAGGCATGCATCTGGGCAACTATATTTATTTTGGTGATGTTATATGGCTGTAAGTCATGACAGATGATGAAGAATCAAAGTTGAAGGTCACCCACCTTAGGCAAATGAAAAGACATATGTTGGGTGTTAAGTATCATTGGACATTACATTATCAAATAAAAATTGTATAAGAGAATGCCATAAAGATATCATAGGGATGTATGACCAGAAAAGCATTGTGTTGATCAATTAGAAAGAATGAATAAGTGATGGAGAGCTTGTATGTTTCATTGCTAATGCTGCAATGTTAAGAGATCAAGAGAGAGGTCCCTAGCAGGCTCAGTGGATTTGCCATGGAAAGTCTATACAAGGACATAAATAAGAATCACACAGAATGAGAACAAATAGAAGGGAAATACCTACCACATATCTGAGAATACTGACATATCAAGTCAGAAAAACATCTAATATAGTGCTTACAGGTATGCAGAGCACTTTAGGTTATACTATCTCATTTGATCCTCTCAACAGAGCTGTGAAGGAGATATATTTTACAGATGAGGAAACTGAGGCTAACAGGATAAGTGTCTTGTCCAGGGTCATATAGCTAATAACTTAGTATCTGAGTTCAAGTTTTCTTGTCTCAAAGTAAATACAACAAAGTATGTTTATATATGAAGACTTTACTTTTTCTATTAATTTAAATTTCTTCAGCAAGATCTTAGCTTGCTAACATCTCACCTGGTCTTAGCTATTATTATTATTATTATATCCTTCCTTATATCATTGCTTAAGGAAAACCTAGGGATATCCACTTAGTTGGAACATTACATGGCTAGTAGACAATAAATTGAGATCCTTTAGAACTTATTAATTGGTGTCACCTCAAATTTTGTTTTGAAAAATGAAATGACGACAAGTTTATAGAATTGGAAAAACAAAAGTTTAGTCTAAAATTCAATTATTACCTAACAAAACTTAAACCTAGGGGAAAAAAAGACTTTGTAAAAGTTTTCTATGCTAAAATTTTTGGCTCTGTACCTTTAGATGCCAGTTTCTACTACTGAACATTTCAGAATTCATCATTCTTTATTGAATGGCATCTCAGCAGCCCCCTTCACCTTCATTGAGCTACAAAATCTCTGAGCCATCTGTGTACTGGAGTCAAGGGAGGACAGAACAGCATTTCCCCATCCCACTAGTTCAGTTGACATTCCTTAGCAAAATATACAAACGAACAGATTGTAGTTCATCTATAGGGCAGCTTCACATTTTGGGAAAGCTGTATGGGGCAGAAATCACACAATGCATACTGTTCAACTGTCTGAAAATTGGATGCCAGACTTAAGAGATGAATGTGAGTTTCTAGTTTTGTTACCTGAAACAAAAAGTTAATGTTGTATTTATGAAGGCTTACCAAAAATATTTCCTCAAAAATTTCTTTGCAAAAATGGATTCAAAAGGAACTCAACCCTTAACATATTATATAGGGTTCATCTGTGCAATTTGACAACTTTTGGCTGAAATTTTAAGGAAAACCTGTCAATTTTTCTTTCCTTTGGAAGAGATTTCTATTGTAAGATGTCAGATTTCAGAAGTTTAATAGCACACAGAGAATAGAACAGAATCAGAAAGAATGTCAAAGCAAACAAATTCCAGGTATTTAAGTAAAAAATGATAAAATTAAGACAAAATTTACTATAATGACTACAATTTTGCTGCAATTTTTTAGTATCCTGGCAATTGCTCTATTTAACCAAAACCAGTCATGTTAAACTAAATGAGATAGAATAAGTTACTCAAAGCAACAGTTTAATGATAGGCTTAATATCCACAGAAGGATTTAATTCAAATGCATATAAACTGTCTTCATTTTTTGAATCTATATATCGAATGGTTCCAGCTATCTTAAGCTTAAAGAATGTTTACAGCTTTCTCTCAGCAAAGTCCTTCAAAGACTACATTAATAAGCAAGTTATAGAAATCATGAAGATGATTTTCTCTGAAAATAACTAATATTATGAACAAATAGAAAGCTGGAAACAGCTAATTTGAAAGATACTTATCAGTTTAGGGTACAAAAATATTGATAAAAAGAGGATATTGAAATCTCTCTCTCTCTCTCTCTCTCTCTCTCTCTCTCTCTCTCTCTCTCTCTCTCTCTCTCTCTCTCCTGTTCCCCCAAATCCAAGAGGCATAAAATTTGAAGGAAAATAATGCATCAGACAAAAATGAAACTATTAGGTTTTTTGGTTTGTTTTTTTTTAAGGAACTAACCACAAATATCCTAAATTCTGAAATGTTAACTTCATATAATTTGCAAATGTAACACTAATTAAACCTGTTAATTTCGATCAACCCTTTTTTTGTTAACTTAGCTTTAAAAATTTAATTTCTTTGACTGCATCTTCCCCATCATTTAATTAGGCCATAGGGAGTTCAAAATAGGTAGCTTCACTGTCCCTTCAGAGTTTACATCACAGACTGTTCCTTCAAGGATTTTATTTTTGTCACTGAAAGTAGACATTTTCATATTGTTTAAACAGACAATGATTAATATAAAGTGATTGTTATGCTTCTAGCTAAAATGGTTTTCTTTCCAACATACACTCCTGTTCAAGAAGATGGGCACTGACATTCCAACAGAGATGACAGTTTTTAAGGTACTTCATTATTGTGTTCTATAATATAGGATGACCCATAATATTAATCCTCCATTCTCTTAATAAATTTGACAGACACAGTTGATATTAACATCTATTAACTATGACCATAAAATAAATGGTATCCTAATACCCTGGGATTTATCTATCTACAGTTTTTTTTAAAAAGGAAACTTTGATAGAAATCATTAAGCTGATTACCTCTTTCTTGACTATGCTAACTTACCAACATTAAATGCACTTATGGCAGATATTTCTTATAGATTTATTACATTTTAAGAAAGCACATAACCTGTCTTTGGAAAATATGTGTTTTATTGGTTGAAAAAACTTGGTGTTCAAATTACCTATACATAAAAGTTTACTTTAAAAATGACTTAGCCATGCCTTAATATTTCATATACTATTCTGCATCTCTTAAAACACTCGAAAACAATTGCAATGTTCATATTGTGTTAAATATCATATATTACATATTTTTTATCATATTCTATGTTTCAATAGTATTCAAAGGAAAAGATGGTACTTAAACAGGAAAAATATTTTGAAAATACTTTTTCATTCTCTCTGTGGATAATATATGTGGATAATATTAAATAAAAATTCAATGTAAGGAAGAAAGGAAGAAAAAAAAAACCCTAAAGTCACATTTGCATTCTACTGAATTTAATCAAGTATGGAAACTTTCCTAACAGCAAAAGCTTATCTTTCACATACAAACATTAAGAGCATTTTTGAAGGGCAACAAGACTTGGATCACTATTACCTCTGAAGAATTAAAGATGAGCATAATACAGAGAGTGATGGAAAGGCCTCCTGGTAACTGTGACCAGGCTGCAACATATAGCCAATAAAAAACTCGGAAGAACAACAAAAATAAAGGATAATCATCTTAGAATTTTATGATAGAAAGTAAAGATAGGACAGTCATGTGGTCAGAACAAGGTATGATGAATAAATATTCCACTGGTTCCTTAGGGATTTGAGTGGAAAGCAAGAAAAGCTTCCAGGAGAGTATGGACATGATTAGTATGGGATAAGCAGGCATGGATGAGTTGAGAAAATGTATTTTTGGAGGGAACACCTGAAATGACTAAATCTCAGAGCCAAGTGACTATTTGAGAGTAGCATGAGAAATTAATATAAGTTTATGAATCCAGGTTTTATTTCTTTCCCAAGGAAAGAATGGAAATGGAAATGGAAAGAGGAAGCTTAGTATAAAAGATAAAGAGTTAGCACTGGAGCTAGGAAAACCTAGTTTCAAGACTCACTTGTCAGTGCTCTCTAGGCAACTCTATTACAGAGAAGGTACTGATTTGCATTGGTAGAGGGAGTTTATTCACCTGGGAGTTCTCTATAGAAATTAGATTACTAGGAAAGGGGCAGCTAAGTAGCTCAGTGCATAAAGACCCAGGCCAGGAAATGGAAGGTTTGAGGTTCAAATATGAGCTTAGATATTTCCTAGTTGTTTGACCCTGGGAAAGTCACTTAACCCCAATTGCCTAGCCCTTACCACTCTTCTACACTTTGGAAACTATACTTAGTATGGATTCTAAGTCACAATAAAGGTCAAGTCCCTATCCCCATAATCATACACACACACCCCTTAAATATTGTTAATTTTTTAAAATGTAAAGTGATGGAGGAATTTATATTTCCAAAAACACTCTTGCAACTTTGTAACTTTTTATTCTCCCATAAACCTTTTGAAACCACTTAATTTGCAATTTAAGTTAAGCAGAGAATGCAAATTGTATAGTAAATTGAAAGTGGGTTGGGGATAAGAAGAGATTAGTCACAGTCATCCAATTGACTGGAATGCATCATAAGGTATTATATGTCAATAATCTATAAATTAAAGTAACTGAAGGAATGATTACAATTAGGCAGTTCTTTTGAAATTGTTTCAGTTTATTTTGTCAATAATTGTTAATTGCTTAACAGTTGCTATACATAGGCCAAAATGGAGTCTTTGAATTTATAGAATGTGATTTGTCAGTAAGCTGTATTTAGGATTTCTGGTAGTGTACATATGGAACTGTGTTAAACACTTCTACTGAAGTTTTCTGTTTGATTTCTCTTTTATGCTACTCCATAAAATAGTCAAAATTCAGGGCTGAAAATAAATGTCCTTTTTTCAGAGGATTATTATATCAGATAAATAATTTTGGAGTCAATAAAAGAGATTTGGATAGCAGGGCAAACAATAATGCTATAAAACTTAAAGGAATTATGTAATTTGATTTTGTGATCACTATACCAGTTAGTTTTAATGGAAAGGCAGATGTGAGTATAAGATAAAGAGCTGGCCTCCAAGACAGGAAAACTTGGTCAAATATCTCTTTTGACACAAACTGGCAATGTGACTTTGGAAGTCACTTAAATCCTCAGTGCTCTAGGCAACAATGTAAAACTACTAGTAGCAGAGATGGTACCAATCTGCATTGGCAGAAGATGATTCCTGTCAGATCTAATATTAATTCTTTTTTTAATAATTATGGAGTCATTTCCCTTTCTTCTTATTCTTATTTCTGTAGTACAGTAATTCATAGAAGCAACATTGGTTGTTGAGTGGCTCAAGGTAACAGCAAGGATAGTGTAAGTTAAGGTTAAATTGTACAGGACATGTACTTCAAGGCAGAGGACAGTAGTCATTCTAAAACTTTCTTCTATGACTGAGAAAGACTGAAGTATACAAAAGTCCTTGTAATGTACTTTACAATCCATAGTCTTTTACCATACCTGGTAAAAGGAAAGGAGATTTTCTTCTATGTCTTTTTATTATATTTCAAATAATTATCATAATTGAAAAATCACAGATTCTCATACATAAATGACTACAACTAGCAATAATAAAATAATTGATATATACATAACATTTTAAAATTTAGATAGTGGTCATATGAGTATGTCAGCCAGTTACAAACAACATTATTTCCATTTTACAGGTGACGGAAGTGAGGTCCAAAGTGGGGTTAGAAGCCAGACCTTCTAGATGTACAGTCCAACATTCTATCCACTATTCTTCTAATAGGAACTTTTACAAGTATCATATTTTTTTCTGGAAAATGAAGTATGCTATTAATGTCCTAGTTGTTTTTTGGGGTTTTTTTTTTGGAATTGTTGTAATGACTAAAGAAGTATGTTTATAAAGCTACTGCTGTGCTCTAAGTACCCTTACACATATGGGCACAGAAACACCATTCCTTTTGATTACATTGTATTAGTATATAGGGTTTTTTTTTGGCTACACTTAAAATAAACTAATTTTCATATATAAAAATTCAAAAGAGCTTTCCTTGCTTTTAGTTTTTTCTCTCCTGAACAGGTATGTAATTTAAGTAATATTTTGAGCATGAAAAATGTTTTTTAAAAGAATCGGCTGAAATTTTAAACTCTTGAGATGAGAGAATATGCCAAAGAAAATATTCAATATTATGCAATTAAAACATTAAATACATCATCTACTTTTATAAAAGACTAAATTTTATTAAAATGATGGTCATTTCTGGGATACCTTAGTTCTTTGAACATCTCAAATATGTCACTTAATATCCTGGAAAAAGATATTTTCAAAGTCAAGATCCAATACAGTACCAAATGCTAATAAATTACTACTACTACTACTACTCTTCTGTATAATACAGTAGAGGCTCAAGAAGTCATTTTTTTATTGCAATGAATTCAACTTTGAAAGATGAACAAGTTACTACCTACTCAACTCTATGTTACCTAATGAATTTGAAATGGTTAGTTGAGATTTACTGTCACTTCCTGGATTTCAAAGGCTTTCCACTTTGTGTCATAATGCTTTCCTCCAAAGTAATTCATTAAATCAATTATAATTTTTCACCAGAAGAATAACATAACAGAAGGTTGCATTTTTAAAAAAAAACCTCTTACCTCCTGTCTTTACAGAAGAGTAGTAAGGACTAGGCAATGGGGGTCAAATGACTTGCACAATCATACAATGACGAAGTGCCTGAGGTTACAATTTGAACCTTGGATCTACTGTTTCTAGGCCTGGCTCTCTATCTACTGAGCCACCTAGCTGACCCTGAAAGGTGCATTGTGGAACAAGAACTCAATATCAAATCCTTGATTACCTTCAGTGAGTTATAGCAAAGAAAAAAACAAACAACAGGAAACTTTTAGAAACTACATCAAAGGAGATTTGTTCCTTCTTTGTCATCTTGCTTTGTACTCTTCTCTACAAAGTAACACCAAGTACAACACATTTTAGGACATCAAAAATGCCAGAAATGTGGCTCTTAATATTTGATTCATTCTTCCATTCTTTAGTTATTGAATATTTACCATGTTCAAGGTATTGTGTGCTATATGATTCAAAAGGATATAAATGACTCTCACAGTATATCTCACAGTATTTGATACATTATTGACAAGCTATCAAACCACTTCACACTTCACTGAGAAGCTATAAAAACAATTACCAGGTCATTAGCATGGAGCTTCAAATATTTCTCACTAGAGGACTGCTAAGGTATTGTGAAATGTGAAATGGCAAAAAGTAGATAATGCTTAAAGAATCTGATCAACATTTCAGGAAGTGGAATTTGAGACTGAATAGTTCATGAAAGTCACAAGCCTTTATGAGAAGGAAGAAGAAAAGGAGGAGGCAGAAAGACAGAGATAGAGACAAAGTGTGAGAAAAAACGTGAGAGAGTACAAAAAGGGAATGATATAAAGACAAGAGGAAGATAGTATAAGATAAGAGAGATTAGAAAGGAAAGAAAAGGAGGATATGAATATTTCTACCCACACTTTTTCTATACTTATTCCCCTTTTATATAGATTATACCACTGGCTTTGTTTTTAGGAGATATATTCTTGATTCAAAAAGAGATGTTCTAATAGAGACAACCAACAATATCAGGGAAACAATATGAAGGTAAGAATAAAAAAAAAGATAAAATCTTTTCAAGATAACATTACTCATGGGAAGAAAGCCTTCCAGCAATAATAGTGAGCAGAGATGATGATTTTCTTTGCAAAGAAAAGAAAGTTTGAATTCATCTATTTTTAAAGAATGCAACTGAATAGTAATGACAAGACCTATCAGTGATAAAAGATTCTTTTTTTAATTTTACATAATTTTGAACCACAAGGGACTATTTTAACTTGCCATTTTAAAAAGAAAGTTCAATGTCTGATAGGTGCTACAATATTTTCTACATATACCTGCTGTGTGAGGATGAAGGGAAATAAAAGGTGGCACTTAGAAAGACAATGACAAAACTTCCTTTATTTAATAGGCAACACACTGATTACTGGCCACTGGTGAATTAGGTTCAATTGCATCACTGATGAATAGCCAAGGGATCCTGTTAACAAAATCAGAGCTCTTAAAGTCTTTAATGATTGAGGAAAAGTGAGTGAAAATGTTTGTCAAAATTACAATTTTCATTAGAAAATGCTAATCACATATTCATTTAATAATTGCATTCATGATAATATAAAATAATAACTAGATTTTGTGAGTTACTTTAATGGAGAAAGGCCAGTTCCATGAAAAATGAGAACTCAAAGTGGTGCTTTACAAAAAGCAAAGTTATCAAGCTTTAAATTTTATGTTAGCTAAGATATAGCATAATAAGTCTAAAGTTAAGAATATGATTGCTGGAAAATTTGATTGATAACGGTGAAAACATCTGTCCCAAATATAGGTACTTTCAAACTTTAAGAGATAACACATGAAGTATTCTTTAAGGAAAAGTCACTAAAAAGAAAAAAAAAATTTGTAGAATTTTATATCTTCTCCACAGAAGATTCTCTGAAAGATTCATAGTTTATAGTAGATGTCCCAATGAATTTAAAGCCCAGTAGATAGCTAAAAATTAATATCTGCATTTATCTTCACTAAAATTTTCTAGTTTGCAATGTGAGGCAATCAATATTTTCTTACATGTGTAGTTAACATGTTCAAGATAATGTGCTAAAAGAATCAGATTCTCTTTATTCTTTTGGAATAAAAGGCTGTCATGGAATCATTTGTACTAATTTGCAACCTTAATTTGTGACATGGCAATTAATCTTGAAATCCTAGGTTTGGAATTGGGATCTAGTGGCAGAAATTGCATTCAATTTGGGGCTCTGAAAGGTGGCATATAATTGGTTGGTAATGGTGTGAAGGAAAAGCCACTGGTTAGCTCCATTTGCCAGAATGAAGAGGAAAGGGGGAAAAAGACCAAAACTATAATTTTATAGAGGGAATGGTAATACAAAAGGAATGAAAAAACTTTTGAGTTCAATCATGGCAAGTCACTCGAACTCTGTAAAACTCTTCTCATCTGTAAAGTGTGAGATAATTGGACTAAGGTATTTCTAAAGCATCCTCCAGCCATAATAAAGTAATCTAGAATCCTCTCATAATTTTCACATGCTCATTTCATGTAATGAATGTTTCATAATATTGTAATGCCCTTTATATTTCCGATTTTTCATTATTTTCCTTGAAATTCTAGATTTCTTGTTCTTCCAAATGAATTTTGTTATTTTATCTAGCCTATGAAGTAATCCTTTGATAATCTGATTGGCGTAGCACTAATTTTATAATAATTTAGGTAATATGATTATTATTACAAATTAGCACAACCTAATCATGGATAAAGGGGTTCTCTCTAGTTTCTATTTTTTGTAAAGGGAATTCAGTTGTTACATTAGCTCATAATGTGTGTTGGTTAGTTAACAGGTATTTTATTAATAATTATTTTGAAAGGAAACTTGTTCTAGTGTTTCTTTGTGTATATTGGTAATATCGAACAAAAATGATGGTGAATATCTCACTGCTTCTCTAGATTTATAAAAAGTATAAGCTAAAACCATGTTCAAATAGAGAAAATTTAGTATATTCTTTGTTGATGTTTAAACATTTAAGTTCTCTCTTATCTTTCTGTGATAGGTAGCATTTCTAGAACTATGTCAAATAATAATGGGGAGAAGATACACCTTTGATTTATTGCTATATTTCTTGGGAAAACTTTCAGGGCTCAATATTGGAAGTAATACTAAATATTGGATATATATTATATTTAAGAAAGGACTTTTTATGCCTTTGTGTTCTTCATAGAATTTCATTTCATTTCTCTATTTCCTATGATGATGACATATAAGAAGCAATTATGTTCATGGAGATATTTGATAATGTTTATCATAAGGATTGCTATGTGAGATGACTAAATATCCAAAGAAATAAGGCTTCTTGTTCTAAAGAGAAGCTGGGGGTTATGCCTCCATAGTCAAGAATTATTCGGTTCTTCTTTTGTTAATGGAGAAAAATTTACTAGTATAACAATAATTAAATTAAGAGTTTTAGAAGGCTGAAAAAGTCTGATTGTATCACCATCTCTCTTCTTTTATGGCATTCTGACACTGTAGTAGCAGAAGAAGATTATAGAGGAGTAAAGCCATTTTGTATTTTTCAGTAATCTATTCATCATAGAGGACTGGAATGCTAAAATAGGAAATCAAAAGATAATTGGAATAACAGGCAAGTTTGGTCTTGGAGTACAAAATGAAGCAGGGCAGAGGCAGAGTTTTTTCAAGATAACTCTTATCGGTCATAGCAAATACTTTTTTAAACAATCCAAATACATATGGATTGTGACAACCTCAGAGGCATCTCACTACTCTCCACTGCCGGAAAGATCCTCGCCCGTGTTATACTCAACAGACTCCTGTCATCTGTTTCAGAGAAGAACCTGCCTGAATCACAATGTGGCTTCCGACCAGATCGTAGCACCATCGACATGGTCTTCACGGTGAGGCAAATGCAGGAAAAATTGCCTTGAGCAGAATCTGAGTCTCTACATTGTCTTCATAGACCTGACAAAGGCATTCGACACAGTGAACAGGGATGCATTGTGGGTGATCCTCAGCAAGCTCGGTTGCCCAGCAAAATTCGTCAAACTGATCCAGCTCTTTCATGTCGACATGACAGGGGAAGTCCTATCTGGTAGAGAGACTTCCGATGGCTTTGTTACAAGGGAATCACTTTAAAAGACTGATATATATTAATTTAAGGTCGCCAAGGAATCAGCTATGTAATTCCTAAATGAAAAACTCAAGTCAGCCGTCAGCCTTTTTTGGAGTTTAATTACAATAGGAGCAAGAAAGGAATTAGAGATATATATAGAGAGAGAAAGGGGAGAGAAGGGAATAGGGCTTAAATACCCCTTCTGTTTAGGCTGGGCCAAAAGGCCCAAGCCCTTAGATAGCTGGGGCAAAGAAAAGAGATCAGTCCCTTTCACTCACGTGTCCAAAATGGAGAAACAGTCTCAGAGGCCCCCACCTTCAGCTTCCTTCAGAGCAAGCTTCCTCAGAGCCCAGGAACCACACCGACCAAAAAACTCAATCCTCTCCCCCTCGAGTCTCCAGACCCTTCTATCTTTAAGGACACCATCCAAGTTGCCTCCCCTCAGTCCTCACATCTACCAATCACTCTTCATCAATTTCCCTGTCAATGGAGGCTCTCGCTTAACCCAGGACCGCCCAGAGGTTTCTGGCTTTTGCACATGTCTGTTGAAGGTCATATTTTTCAAATGATTAAATCTTTACTCCTTTGTTCCAGCCCTTTCTAAATCCTGTTAACTTGAGTATGGTAGAGATTGGAATAATTAAATTTTGATCTAGGCTGCAGCCCTTACTCAATCCTATTAGGACTGAATAGGGTGGAGATTTATTCCAAGTATCTCCATTGTATCAATTCTAAAATCAATCAAGACTCAAAGAAATTCCTGTTCTATGCTTAAGCATAGGTCAAAGTCCTTTCCATTGTTCAGCAAAAGGTTTTCTGTCCTAAAGTAATCTTAAGAAGGGAAGAGAAGGAACCTCCCATGCCAATGGAGTTCCCATTCCAATAGACTATCAGTAAGAAATTTTCCAAGTATGAAATATCCCAATGGTGAAATTTCCAACATTTATAAGTCTAAGGAAATTTGAGGTTTACAGCTTCAACATCTCCAATGGCATGAAACAAGGCTGTGTCCTCGCTCCAGTACTATTCAACCTATCCTTCACCCAAGTATTACGACATGCTGTGATGGATCTACACCTGGGCGTCTACATCAAATACCAACTGGATGGCTCACTATTCAACCTTCACCGCCTGACCACAAAAACAAAGACAACAGAGAGACTCATTCTGGAAGCTCTCTTTGCAGATGACTGTGCTCTCATGGCCCACCAAGAAAATAATCTCCAAACCATTGTGGACAGGTTCTCCACCACAACAAAACTGTTTGGCCTGACTATCAGCCTCAGCAAAACAGTTCCAACCTGCACCAGGGAGGCCAACTAACCAGCCGTGCATTACAATCGACGGCACGCAGCTTTCTAACATCAACACTTTCAAGTACCTGGGCAGCACCATCTCCAACGACGGGTCCCTAGACCACGAGATTAATGCCAGGATCCAAAAGGCCAGCCAGGCACTTGGGCGGCTGCGCTCCAAAGTCCTCCAACACAGGGGTGTAAGCACTGCGATGAAGCTCAAAGTGTACAACGCAGTGGTCCTCAGCTCGCTCCTGTACGGTTGTGAGACATGGACACTGTACAGGAAGCACATGAAGCAGCTGGAGCAATTCCACCAACACTCCCTCCGGTCAATCATGAGGATCCGATGGCAGGACCGAATCACCAACCAGGAAGTCCTTGACAAAGCCAACTCCACCAGCATCGAAGTCCTGGTCCTCAAAACCCAGCTACGATGGTCTGGACACGTCATCCACATGGACCCAGAGCGAATACCAAGACAGGTATTCTATGGTGAACTGCAGCTGGACTCAGGAAACAAGGCCGACCAAGGAAAAGATTCAAGGATCAGCTAAAGTCCAACTTGAAGTGGGCTGGCATTACACCAAAGCAACTAGAACTCGCTGCCTCTGACAGAAGCAGCTGGCGAACCCACATTAACCATGCCGCCACCACCTTTGAAGATGAGCGACGTCGACGTCTTGCCGCTGCGCGTGAACGCCGACACCAGGCCACAACCGCACCTCCCGTAACAACTGGCGTCCCGTGCCCCATGTGCCACAAACTGTGCGCCTCAGCCCTTTGGACTCCAAAGCCAAATAAGGGTACATCAATAGATGATAATGCACAAAGACAATTGTCATTCTTGATCACCGAGAGACTACTACTACTACTACTACATATGGATATGACCAGATGGTCAATATTGAAATCAGATTGATTACATACATAGCAGTCAAAGGTGGAGAAACTGTATACAGTCAGTTAAAACAAGGCTGGAGCTGACTGTGGCTCAGGCTGTAACCTTTTTAGTGAAAAGTTATCCAGTCATTTTTCAGTCATGTCTAACTCTGTGTGACTCCACTGGAGGAGGAAGTTGTTTCTTGGCAAAGACACTAGAATGCCTTGCCCTTTTCTTCTTCAGTTCTTTTAAAGATGAGAATACTGAGGGAAACTGAGTTAAAATGACTTGCTCAGGGTCCCACACCTAGTAAGTGTCTGAGGTCAGATTTAAACTCAGGAAGACAAATCTTTCTGACTCCAGGCCTGTCACTTCATCCATTTTTCTACCCAGCGTCCCTATTACAAAATTTCAATTTGAATTGAAGAAAGTAGAGAATACCACCAGACCTTATAAATATGATTTAAATAACAGCCACCATGAATATGAAATAGAAGTAACAAATAGAAGAGATTAAATCTGATAGAGTACCTGAAGAATTATGGACAGAAGTTTGCAAAACTCTACAGGAGACAACATGCCAAAAAAAAATTCCAAACAAAAACAAGAGCAAGAGAGGAAAATAGCTGTTTGATGAGGTTTTACACATAGATGAGGGAAGAAGGAAACAAAAAGGGAAATAAGGAAGGAAAAGATAAATATATCCAAGTGAATGCAGAATTACACAGAATATTAAAGGTAAGGTTTTATTAAATGAACACAATGCAAAGAAAAGGAAGAAAACAATAGAATGGAAAAGATAGGCCTCTTCAAGATATTAAGGGAATATTTCATGTAAAAATGGGCAGGATAACTGGCAAAAATGGTAGGAACTTACCAGAGGTAGAAAAGAATAGTAAGAGGGGGCAATACTGATAATCACATTGAAGTAGTTACTGCTCTAGAACCAGACAGTCTGGAGAATGAAATCAAGAGGGCCTTAGGAAGCCTTGCCAACAAAGTGAAAGTGATGTAATTACTATTTAAATGAGCTATTTAAAATAATAAAAGAGAATGTTTTTAAAGTGCTGCCCCAATGTTTCAGCAAATTTGGAAAACTCAATAATAACCATTGGATTTGGGTATCACATGTGTCCTTGCTTCAATCCCATTTCCAAGTTGTTTAACCACTGGATTTGGAAAAGATGAGTTTATGTCCCAAATCTAAGGAAGTGCAATGCCAAAGAATGCTCAAATCACCAAATAATTGTGCACCTTTCACATGCCAGTAAAGTTAGGTTTCTGCAAGCTTCAGCAATATGTTAACTAAGAAATACCAGAAGAGCAGGCTGGTTTTTGAAGAGGGAAAGTAACTAGAAAATTGCCAGCATTTGCTAGATTCTGAGAAAATAAGAGTTCCAGGAAAAAAAAAATCTACTTCTTTTTCATTGACTACAATAAAGCCCTTGACTATGGGGATAACAACAAAACATACTAAGTCCTCAATGAAATTAGAGTACCAGATCATCTTATTTGTCTTCTGAGGAACCTATATGGGGGCCAAAGAGAAATAGTTAGAACAGAACATGGAACAACTGATTGGTTTAAGATCAGAAAAGGAGTATGACAAGATTGTCACCTTATTTAACTTATACGCAAATTAATTTATGTAAAATGCCAACCTGGGTTAATGAAAAGTCAGAATTAACTCAGGAGAAACATCAGTAATCTCAGATATGCAGATGATGTCATTCTGATGGCAGAAAATGAAGAATTAAGAAGCCTCGGGATTAAAGTGAAAGAGGATAGTGTAAAAGCTGGCTTGAAGCTCTACATAAAAAAACAACAACAAACAAACAAACAAACAAACCAAAAAAAAAAAAAAACACCTAAGACTGGTCCCATCACTTCCTGGCATAAATAGGGAGAAGAAATGGAACAAGCATCAGATTTTATATTCTTGGGCTCAAAGATCATTACAGATGGTGACTCTAGCCATGAAATTGAAAGATATTTATTACTTGGAAGGAAAGCTATGGCAAATCTGGACAGCACACTAAAAAGCAGACATTATCTTGCCAACAAAGATCGATATGGTCAAAGCTGTGTTTTTTCCACTGGCGATGTATGGCTGTCAGATTTGGACTATAAGGAAAGCTGAGTGCTCCAGAAGTGACCCTTTCAAAGTATGGTTCCATAGAAGACTTTGGGAGTCTTTTGGCTAGCAAGGAGAGCAAATCAGTTAACACTGGAGAAATTAATTCAGACTATTCACTGGATAGTCAAATACTGAAGTTGAAGTTTAAATCTTCTGGCCACATAATGAGAAGACAAGACTCACTGGAAAGACCCTGATATTGGGAAAAATTGAAGGAAAATGGGCTGACAGAGGATGAGATGGATAGTGCCACAGAAGCAATGAATATGAACTGTCTGGATAGACTTCAGGAGGATAGACGGGCCTACTGTGCTATGGTCCATAGGGTCACAAAGTGCACGATAAGACATAGCAACAATAACATGATTTATAGATGATTTTCTTCTTAAAGTGCAGGTCTGATCATATCATTCAATAAATTTCAGTGATTCCCTATTACTTCTAGGACTAAATATAAACTTTTGGTTAGGCATTCATAACTGTTTACAACATGGAGCTTTATTCTGGTCTTTCTGATGTACTCCTTCTCTATGCAGTCTATATTGTAAGCTAGTCCTACTAGCTTAATTGTCTTTCATCACATACAATATTGCATCTCCCATAGCCATGACTTTGCACTTCCCTCTTCAACCTAAACCCCAAAGTTCCTTTTTTCCTTCAAACTCTATTCAAGTATTACCTTAAACATGAAGTCTTTTCAGATCCTCCCAGATGGTAGAAGCCTCTTCCAACTTTCCCCAAATTAGCACTTATTTATTTTGCATATATTTATTTAAGTATGTCTTGTTGCTATCAAGAGAATTCATATTTTTTCATAGCAGGAACTACTTTACTTTTGTCTTGTTATCCCCATGAGATTGTTTGGCTTTTGGTAAAATCTTAATCAAAGCTTGTTGACTTTGATTGACATGGCTGAAGAATTCACCTCTAAATAGCCAACTTGTTGTTAGGCTGGTTCTTAAAAAGATAACACTTGAAGCTTTTCTTGCATGGTAGAATCTGCTAGAGCTTATGCTTTCCAGACATAGTCATTGAAAATCCAGAATTACTTCTAAGTCATGACTAGCTATCAAAGGAAAACTTTATGATGTCCTTGAATCCATTAAGTTCACTATGAACAACATTATTTACAAAATTCATCAAGAAGCATTAATTGAATAGTTAAATATCTTTCCTGAAAAACTGCTGGGTTCTGGATCAAAGTACCTGGATATGAACTCCAGTTATATCTGTTGCTTACTACCTTTTTGACCTTAGGAAGGGAGTAGGGCCCTTAAACTTGCTGGACTCCATTTCTTTAAATAAAAAATGAGGAAGCAGAACTAGTTCTTAATCCTCTGAACAGCTAGATATTCTTTGTTGTTATTCAGTTGTTCAGTCATATCCAACTCTTCATGACTCCATGGACCATAGCTATCCATAGGATTTTCTTGACAAGGATATTGGTGTAGTTTGCCATTTCCTTCTCTAGTAGATCCTTTTGTCAGGCAATTAGAGGTTAAGTGACTTGTCTAGGGTCACACAACTAAGAAGTATCTGAGGCCAAATTTGAACTCAGATCTTCCTGACTCCAGGCTGAATACTCTTAACCCCTGAGCTACAGCTGTCTCTGCTATTTATATTTAATAATATAAAATTTCATATTTCTTTCTAATCATTTAATCCAAGTTAGTGTTGTCTTCCAAGTAAAGTCTTTTTAAGGCCGGCCTGGGGGCCATCGTTAAAGCTGTGAATCCCTCTCAATGCTTAGTGTAAAAGGGCTTCTCAGTAAAAAAAAAAAGAAAAAAAGAAAAAGATTTTCTATTTGATTTTTTTGGCATTCTGTTGGATTATAAGCATAATAAGCGACTCTGCTAGAGTCCCTTAGATTTATATACAATATTATTAGTTTTTCCTGTGTTAAGGAATAACTACACAGAACCCAGATGATCCTAATAGTAAAGTCACAAAACTCAAGATAGTCAAGGTGCCCTCTTCTTTGGCTGCTAGTTGGCTCAGCTGATGCAGGGAAGACCCTGTAATCCATCAGTGTTGTCACTCTCAGCTAGCAGAGAGAATCCTCCTCTTACTCTCTCAGTAATATGGTTAACGCAGACCCTAGTGAGGTCTCTTCTTCAGCTTCTCTGCCTTCTTCCCAACCCCACTCCACCTCTTCCAGATTCAGAAGGAAAAATAACTCAGAAGCAGTGTTTGTTAGACAAAGTATTCTCTAAAGAGAACAAGCATTTAGGCACTATGAATGCCAGAAGACAGAAAGCCTCACATAGTAGTTTTCCCAATTCTGTAGGGCGGTTGTGATTCTTCTCAAAGTCCCATTTAGCAATTCTCATGCTACTTTTTATTTTGAGAATATTAAAAATGACCATATCAAATGCAAGGGACTAAAGAAAAATCGCTCACAAATAATTATTTTCTAAGTATTCTTATATGAAAAATTAAGTAGCATTTCTCACACTTAAAAAAGATTAGGAGAAACCAACCCATTGTAATTAGGGAAAAAATAACTTGAGAATGTTGTGAAATAGTTTAATACATGCATGCATATACATGTATATATGTGTACATATCTATATATGTCTGTGTATATATATATATATGTAAATGTGTATGCAAAAACATATATTTTCTAGGTTTTGGTGAGCATATATATTTTTCTTTTCTTTTTCCTTTTTTAAAACCCTTACCTTCCATCTTGGAGTCAATATTGGCTCCAAGGCAGAAGAGTGGTAAGGGCTAGGCAATGGGGGCAAAATGAGTCACACAGCTGGGAAGTGTCTGAGGCCAGATTTGAACCTAGAACCGACCTCTTGTCTTTAGGCCTGACTCTCAATCCACTGAGCCACCCATCTGCATCCCATACATATTTTTCTTATGAAAAAAGGTAAGAAAAGAAGTATGACTTATCTTCATAACAAAAACACAAAAAGGACATTTGATTTGGTAAAGTACCATCCTTTTCTTCTCAGAGCCTTAGAATATGGATATTGCTTGACATATTCTAAGAATATATTGATATATACTGTCTCCACTTTTTTGAAAAGTTATTTAAATAATAGAAATGATATTTTGAGTATTTCTTCCGAGGTCAGGTACTGATTTTTCAAATTCAAAATACGTAAAGTGAAATTTATCATCTAACCCTTCATTCCTTCTTCCTATCTTTACTGTCTCTAATAATGGCATCACCATTATTGTAGCCCTAAATATTTGAACTTATCTTCAGTAAATTCATTCCATTCTTTAACAGTTAATCAGTTATCATATATCCTGTTGATTATACTTAGGGTGTGTGGGTGCGCGTGGAATAACCAACAGATGTCTCTTTCCTTTCCCACTTCTATCTCAGGTCAGGACCTCAAAACCTCTCAGCTGGGCTTATTTTGATAGGCTCTCTATTGATCTTATTTTTTCCAATCTTCCATCTATACAAATCTTCTTAAAGCAAAATTATGAACATGTTTCTTTCCTGGTACAAGAAAATTTCAATATACAAAAATCCATTAAATATACAAAAAACCTTCCACCTACCAAACTCCCTAATTTTTACAGATTAAAGTTCAAATCCAACTTTAGCCTACCTTTCTTGCCCTTATGCCCTCAACAGGACTCTCAAACTCCAGCTAAATGAGATTATTTTAGAGTGGTACAAGGCTAGATGTGTAGTCAGTTTCTCAGTTCAAATCTTGATTCTGCCAGTCCTGTGTGAACTCGAATGAGGTCACCTGTTCTCCCAGCAGGAAAAGAATTAGCTATGTACTGTTTGCCAATCAATCTAGGTTCCCCACAGGATGGCAGAATATGTCCCAATGTAGAAGAGATCTGTGGAATACTAGAATGGGAAGGGAGCCATAAAGGATTAATTAGAACACTAGTATCAAATTCAAATAGAAATGGAGGCCACAAACCATAAATAAGCATCCCTGGAGGCTGCACATTGACTTATACAATCATATATTACCATTATCCATGTTACTGGCTTTTCATTTATTTTGTGAGATTTCCCAATTATATTTTAATCTGGTTTAGCTTAATTCAGGAGTTTTGCTGACTGCAGTGTGTTTTGACATTTCTATACTAGAGAATCAGAATGTAGGATTCAACAAGGAAGTCAAATCATCACCACTAACCTTGACCTTCATTTCTTTTCAGACCCTGATGGAGACAAGTCAGGGCCCTGATCTCAAGACCTTGAGAAGAACAATTCCCCCAGAGCTTCTGGACTTGTTTCTACACTAACCTCTGTAGCCATCGCTGAGAGGAGAAAAAAATGTGGAGAAGGGGCCTACCTTCATCATTACCACTAGCAATAGCTGATTGACAATTACTAATGAGGTAAAGAAATACAGGAAACCCCTTTCCTTCCACTGTAAACTAATGGTCCTGCTTAAATAGGCATCATCTAAGGATCACAAAACCTTTCCACCTGACTTGAAGCTGAAATCTCGCATTTGCAATGTGTCTCCATTAGAATGTACGTTCTTTGATAAGAAGAGAGTTCCATTAATATCCCAAATTGCTTAGCACATAAGTGCTTAGTAATTTATTCACTGTTCCCCCCCCCAACTAACTTAGCACCTCTGGTTCTCAGTTTCCATATTTGAAAAATAATTCCTTATTTTACAGGCTAAATGAATCTCAAGATAGGATAGATGACCTCTAAGGTCTTCCCATTCTAAAACTATATAATCCTCTCATCAACTGCCTTAAAAAGTACCATGTTTTCTTGTTTGTTAGCCTTCGCTCTGTTCACAGAATGCTCTTATCCTACTCAATATCCATCTCCACCTATCTAGTTCATACACATTCATCGAGGCCTAGCTCATGTGCTACTTTTGCACTCCCCCCCCAATCATTTCCTTCCCCCATTAGTATTTTGTACTTGTTTCTGTCCAGTATTATTCATATTTGTGAATATCTTATCTTCTAAACTGGACTATACATTCTTTAAGGACAAGAACTGTGGCTTCTTTTTTATTTAGCATGAGACCCCATAATACCCTCGGTGGTCAATAAATTTTCATAAAAATAAATTTTTAATGGCCTGATTGCATCAGACATATGCTGTCAGTTTTATTAGTGAACCAAATAGGTTCTGTCCCTGGTATCCAGTTGAATTAAGTAACACAGTGTTCATCACAAGACCCTTGAGTTTATAAAGAATCCTAGAACTCTAGGTAGCACTGCTGTCAATTAAGCTTTAAGGAACCTAGAAATGCAATGATAAAATTTGGGGTCCAAGTGCCCTGTTTATACTAGCTAGAGTGGTTGGGGTGATATGAAGCATGAGTCTTTTATTTAATAAACAGCATGACTCAAATTATCTACTAAAGGCCATCAAACAAATATTTTGGTTATAGTAACAGGGAATAGCTCATTGAAGCTCAAGCATCACAATATAGGTAACTATAAACATGCCAGCCCACTCCTCCTCACCACTGGAACACAGTAAGGGAATTAAGTATTGTTTTTCACTTGGGCTATGTGAGAAATTTCATGTATACAAAATGGGGGAAGGAATACATAAATTCACAACTTCAAAAAGCCTAAATATGTCAAACAGTTCACATAGACCTAGATTGTCTATATTAATGGATAAACTAGCACACAACTGAAAAAAGTTAAGGTGAAAAGAGTGTGGACTTAATGGTACAAATGAATCACTTTCAAAAGTACATGAGCCTCCTTGATACTTTCTTCAGCTGATTAACTATAACTTATTTCTACTTGTTTGAACATGGTGTTTTTTTATGTTGTTCTTCCCCATCTCCCACCAAAATCCCTTCTGCCTCCATTGGGCTATGAACTCCCTGAGAGTAGGGACTGTCTTTTGCCTTCCTTTGGATACCCAGTGCTTATGTATACACAGTGTATATATACACAGTGCCTGGCACAAAATAGGAACTTAAAAATGTTTAATGAATAACTGACCATACAACATTTCATTTTTCATTGCCAGTAAAAATATTCCATTTTTATGAATGAATTTTTGAGATTAAAAGGGTGTTAAAGAGTTTTTTAATCAGTCCTTTAATGTTTTCTTGAAGCAACTAAAAATAATTGGTCTAACCTGATTATTTCAATAAATTTCCTAATTATAAGAAAACAACTGCATTCACCTCCCAGGACCACTGGATATCTTATTGATGGTTTCTAACTTAAGTCATTGCTTTATAAATCAACAACTCAACTGAGCACCCAAGATACACTTTACAGAACAGACACAAATCAACATGGAAATTAAACTATACTCTTGCAACTGGACATTCTTCTCTCCCTCAGGTTGGACTCATATCATATATTAAGGCTTTATAAAACAAAACAAAATTTAAAGAAAACCACTTCATGTGACCAAAGTCTATGTGGATAATAGGTGCTAGATTAGTTATTTTAACAAGTTCCACAAGCATTATAATTTTTAAAAGAATGCTATAAACTAATGTGATTTGGCCAACATTTTTTACATATATTTTTTTAAACCCTTACCTTCTGTCTTGGAGTCAATACAGTGTATTGACTCCAAGGCAGAAGAGTGGTAAGGGCTAGGCAATGGGGGTCAAGTGACTTGCCCAGGGTCACACAGCTGGGAAGTGTCTGAGGCCACATTTGAACCTAGGACCTCCCATCTCTAGGCCTGACTCTCAATCCACTAAGCTACCCAGCTGCCCCCATTTTTTACATATTAATGTTGAAAGGCTGCAAATTTCTTAGCATAGCAAAATCTATCAAAATTAATTTCATCTCTAAGATATTATAATAACAGGAAGTGGATTAAAATGACTTAAAAAATGTCTTCCTTTTGACCTTGTTTCCTAGTATTAAAAAAAAGCCTTGCATTTTTGCTGAACATAGAGCTATGGTTCTAAAAATTTCACTATAAAGGATGTTCATCATTTAGCAAAGATAACTTGGATAAAATTAACCTATTTCCCTAACCTAAATGAACAGATTTTTAAAAAGTCATTTGGCAGGAAGGCTTTGATTTGCATTCCATTTAGAAATTGATATTTATGTACATAAGAGTTTTATTGCATTAAAAATTGTGCAAAAAAATCATCAAACTTCGAAACCTGAAGAATGATGATATACTTAAGTCACCAGAAGAAGATGAAAAGATAAAGAAGGTGGGTATAGATAAAAGGAATTCTTTGGTACTATTTTCCTGACAATTAGATTTCTTAAGATGTTAATGGGCTCCTCATCACTGAAGGCTTTAAAAATGAAAGTGAACAAATACTTGAAGTATATATTGTAGAAGATTCTTATTCATATTCAGTTATATTTTGGAAAAGATAAGTCTCTGAGGTTACTTCAAACTCTGATATTCTAATTCATACAGATGAATAATATTTCTTTACATCCATATAACATTTTTTCATTCATTTCTTAATGACTGGATACTTTGTTTTAGAGTTTGTTTTCAAGTATTTTGTTATGAAAAGGAATGTTTCTTCAAAATTTTTTCTAGAGTGGTATTTAAAATTTTTTCTTCTTTAGGCATAATCCTTATAATGGAATTAATGTCAACAGGTATGTAAATTTTTGTAACTCACTGAATAAGTCCATGTTGCTTTTTAGACAATTCTTTTTCTCTTCATTAGAATTGTTTCTCTATGTTTCTTCAGAATTACAGTCATGAGAACACTCTGGGCTAATTTTTAGCTGTAATATACTAACTATATTGTCTCAGAATCTGTTGAAATCTTTTACTGAAATTCTCATCCTCTATCATTAAAAGGATGAAATTATCATTAAAGCAAGCCTAGAATTCATTAGTTGCTTTGTTTTTGAGGAGAGCTCTAACATATTCCTAATTAACTGAAATTTCTTGTCATCTATATATGGTACCTTGTAAACTTATGAATTACTAATAATTTATGTCTTCCTTCTGTCCAGGTGGTCTTCAACATATTGCCAATATACTATTATATTTCTTTTTCTTGGTCTATACACAAATGCATGCTATCATGCTTCTCATTACTAGTTCGGGATTTTCTCCTATCATTATATTGGTATCAGTATATCATACTATTTTACCTCTCTTGTTTATCTATCTTTTTACTTTTGAGAAAGTTATATCTTTCTGAAGGCTTATTCCAGTAAAGTAATATAATCCTATCCAACTACGATCAATATTAAAGGGGTCTAATTTACTTCCTTATCTTAGTCTCTCTAGTCCACACTTTGTGATTTTGTATATAAAATTTTAGGACCATGGATTTTATTGCTGGCTCTTTTCTTCATATTTTATTTCTTATCAATTAAGTAGTTTTCACTTGAACACTAGGCTGCCATTGCTGTAGTTATACTCTGCCCTTTCAGTTGAAGTCACTTCAGATGAGAGATATAAAATTCTAAAAAAATAAAACTTTACCAGCTTTTTTTGTAAGGTATTTGCCAAAAGCCCATCATTCCTATATTTTACTCCATTGTTCAGAAATTTAAATATCATTTTCAGACAGTCTTCTTTACCAAGCTGTTCATGTCCTGATTCTGCCTCTCTCTTCTGAAGTCCCTGAATCAATTGGCAGCAAAGACAAAAGGACCAGCTATGTCCTTAAGGTTTTCAATTACTTGCCCAGGACTTCTTAATAGAGTGAAGAAGGTATTCCCTGAGCCTGGAACTTCTGAGAGGAAGAAAAGACCTCAGTATGGTTATGGATAACTGTTACTTGGCCCCAGCAAAAAGACAAAAACCCCTGCACTCTGTGCACACTGAAAAATCTTTCTTGTCTTGCATATTTGCTAGGAGTGAGATATCAAGTCTTTTGCAATTCTCAATAGCCTGTGATCAGCTTTCATAATAAATTAGAAAGCCAAAGATTTAAAATGTTCTCCCTCTTGTTTCTCCTTTTGTTTAGTTTCTTTCCTTATTTCAAGACTGGGATACAAATGCCACCTCATTCTTCCTTGTCTAAACTCCGCTAGCATTTAACATCTATAATATTCAACTATTACTTAATGTATGCTAGTCTAGATCATTATCTACTAATTTATTTGTCCCATTTCTCTAACTAGGTTATGAGTCTCCTGAGGGAGAGGCAATATCTTGAGTTTTTTTTGTCCCAGGTTCTAGCACAATGCCACATATAAAATAGGTAGTAAGCAAAAGTTTGTTAATGGTGTTGTCAAAGCATACACTGAAATTCAATTAAAATTAAATTACTGCAAAGGATGGATCCTAGTAGAGAGTTATGTGCATGAAAGATTACAGGTCTATATTTAGTAAGACAAGTTATGTGCAAAAAAAGAGAGAGAATTTGGAAGTAGAACATAGCCTAATTTGGCTTGGGGTTACAATGAGTGGAGTGTGAATGAACACACATAAAGCATTTCTCACTATATGCTTACTACATGACAGATATAGAGCTAAATACTAGGGATACAAAGAAAGGCAGAAGCAGTTTTTATGCACAAGAAGCTCATATTCCAATGGAAGAGACCACATGTATATAAATACTGAGGTATACAGAAGACATATACAGAATTAATGGAAGGTGTTCTCAGAGGGGAAGGCAATTAGCAGTTGGAAGAAAGGAGGCAAGCATGGGCCTCTGCAAAAGAAGAAACATGGGCTGAAGGTTGAAGTAAGTCAGGGAAACTAAGAGATAAAAGATTCATGATAGCCAGTGCAAAGGTAATGAGAGTTGAAGTGTCATGTGAAAGGGACAACATGTAGGCTGGTATATATGGATTGTAGATTGTGTAAAGGGAAGCATAGCGCAAGAAGAATGAAAAACATGGAAGGGATCAGGTTATGAAATATTGTTTAGTGGTGAAATAAATGAACTAAACAAGAGATATGTGGGGCAGCTAGCTGGTCCAGTGGATAGAGAACTTGGCATAAAGTCAGTAAGAATGACCTTCTGGAGTTCAAATTTGGCACCAGACACATACTAGCTGTCTGACCCTGTGCAAGGCACTTAACCCTATTTGCCTTAGTTTCTTCATCTGTAAAATGAGTTGGAGTAGCAAACCACTTCACTATCTTTGCCAAGAAAAACTCGAAATTGGGTCATGAACAGTCATACATATCTAAAAACTATTGAATAAAAACAATAAAAAGATAGGCTCAACTAATTATATTCTAGTAGAAGAAAGGAAAGAAATTAGTCAGAAGATGATTTCTAGACTCAGTCTTGATACTAAATAGGTATGGACTTGGGCAAATAAAGTCTTTAGCTAATTATACTTGCCCAGACTAACTGGAGTAATTGGGAAGATTAAAGAGAAATAATGTAAAAATGCTTTGAAAAGAGCATTTCAACATGAAGTATTACATTCTTATTTTCTATATTACTCATTTATAAAACAGTTACATCCTTCAGAAAGGTAGTTAAAATGAACAATTCCTTATTTATGAAACATCTTAAAATTCTATAGTAAAATTGGCTACACATAGTTATTTATTTCTATGAACAGGCAAAGAGACATTGAAGAAAAAGCAATGTTAATGTAATCTTTGTGCAAAATAATATCCTTATGAGCATGGAACATAGTAATGTAATAAACATTGAATAACTAAGTATAATAGTGAGATAACCACATTGCTTTAAAAAGTAAGACACTTGCAATGTTATACTTAGATTTGTATTTTGGGACTTATGGAAGCATCATACCTTTTTATACACTATCCCATTATTTGACTGCTAAAATAGGAAAGAAGGGAACATTTCTGACACAAATCTGCATGGATCCATGTCACTTCCCTTTAACTCACAGATATTTTCTGTTGGCTTTGATACATATAAACAGTTATATAAACAGCTACTGCAATCATTCTCCAGACCATCAGCAAAGTCATCAAATGTATCAGAAAGCAAATGAGTTAAATTAAAAATACATAAACATAAGGCTTTAAACAAAAGTGTCAATTGTTCCACAATATAAACGAATTATAAGAAATGGATGGTTTCTGTCGGTCCATCCTTGCTAATATAGTAGCCTGTCTATTAGGATTTAAATCTTTTAAGAAGAGTTCATAGGGTCTGAACTTTACAGTAGAGATGGTTTCTTCATAGGTAAGCGGGGAAAAAAATTCCAATTTAGTTAATTCTCAAATTCTAAATAATCTGATGCTCCAGATCTCAAACTTGTATGACACACATATGACAGAATGCAGGTGTGGATGTCTGTCATAATGAAACCACTTACACTCAATATGAAAGCACAATGCACTGAAGGAGCTCCAGTGAACCTCAGCAAGAGATTACGCATAGAGCTATTGGCAGAACATGGCAAGACAGAATGTCAGATTTCATAGTCGGCAGACATCTACAACAACTGATGCCTTGTAGTCAGAGGCTGTTAAATTACCTGTGAAGGGTTACTGGCAGCCTTGAATGTTTTTCTCATTGTTTATTTAGTTCCAAAAGCTCTTGGTCTTTGTGCTGATTGTCCTAACTGACAGCACAGGAAGTCTGGACTTTGTAAACAGGGTGCTGCTGTAGTGAATTACAGGTAACAAGTGCGTGATCAACCTGCTAGGGCTGGACCTTTATAAAGAGATGCTTATTATATATGCCAAAGGAATAATATGGAAATGTCAATTATGAAAATAATACTGTAAAAAGATATCACTTAAAACCCAGAAATTTCCTCTCTTTGAACAAACAGGACTTAAATTTTTTTACAGGAAAAATACTCAAATATTACACTGTAAGATGTTCAGCTACTGAAAGGGAAATAGATATCTGGTTAGTGTGGTAGGCCATTCTGAAATGAAAAAAGTAGGAAAGAAAAAACTTCTATAAAAAAATGACCTGGTACAAAGTAAAATGACCACAACCAGACTATAAATTTATGTGGAATATTTAAAATATAACTGTTAATTAAAAAGCATAAATGAAAGCAGAAAGAGCACAAGTTAGTAGGTATGAGAGGAAGCCCTTTATATATCAGCAAAGACTTTCTCTGAGTCTTTGTGAATACTAAAGACAATAATATAATACAGAAGAGAATGGGGCTTATCAACAAAGGTTTCAAAATTTTTAATATCAGGAACTATTTCTGATCTGAACATTATTTATTAAAATAGATACCATACTCCAACATATTATTATGCCCCCCAAACCTTGTTTTGCAAGTTAAAATGAGAAAAACAAGGTTTCGTTAGTATGTTCATTGATGCTGATCATTTTAGGTTCCTATTTCAACCTCTGAAATTCAATATGCATTAAAGCACCTGTGTTTCTATAAGCTATTTTCTTCCCTCCAGATCCATTGTGGAGAATGCGAGTTATAATTTAATAAAACTGCATAAGCAAACAAAAAATATTCACCAAAAGATGCTACTTTATGTCTGCTCTTTTCTTTACCAAAAAGGCCTGAAGTGAAACTTTCTAGTGAATGACTATTATGGGCTTTCATGTTGAATATTTTCTCATTGGAAACTACAAATATAATTGACAGTACTTTTTCAAAGCATCTTGGGCATGATGTGTGCCTTCCAGGAAAAGATGGTATTTGTTTACCTACTGCTTTATCAAGTACCTCACACAGACACATTAGAGTATTTAAATACCTAACTACAACATATGGATTACTAACCAGTTCCCAGAGTGCTACAGTGCCAGCCAATCCTGTGGACTAACTGGATTCACATTGATAATATATAGCCATAATTCTGTTTCAATTAAAAGCATATTTCAGCAGAAGCCCAGAGCAGGATGGCTGTTGTATGCATTTTAATAACACCAACCCAGAACTCTGCTTATACTAAATGCACATTGCTCAAATGGAGTCAGAATTATGCTTTACATAAATAAAGACTGATCATATTAAGACAAAATTCTGCATACCTAAATGCACATTAATGGCACAAAACCAGAATATGTTGGCAATTCTACAGACAATGAATAAAAATCAATAAATCTATTTCACATAAAGTTGCATTAATATCTTTGTAGCCAAACTATTTTCCCTCTAAAAGAAAGAGCAAGTGAATGAGACTGTGAAACTGGAAGAAAAAAGGTGGGAAGGAAGAAAAACAACCTGAAAACAACAAATTTCAATGAAAGCATTTAATTGGTTCTATGTATTTGCATCCTTTGGTCACATCATTACAAGACTTCTGGGCTATCAATCTATATTAATTTACCTTCTTCTTAAACTGATAATATTGGTAGTATATAATTTCATTGCATAATGAATCACAAACATCCTCAAACATGTTTATTTAATTTCCATCTAGTATACTAAAAACATTTTAAAATAAAAGAAGCAACCTGAATTATTGCAGACACAATTTTTACTATATATGATGTAGTAACCGTTACTGAAAGACACAAGTATTTCTTTTTCTTTTTTAAATTCTAACACCTTGGAGTAAGACAGTTTCATATTTAATGGTATTAACATAATCAGGCCTGGGGTAATTTACTACTTGAAATAAATTGTGAGATGCCATTAAAATCATCCCTAAATGAATAACAAATGTAACCTATGACAATACCATTATTCTGAAGATCACACCTGTTTTCATTTATTCTAACTTTTGTTATTAAGATTCATATGAGTAGAAAGATTTCTTCAAAGCTGAGACATTGCGATTGATACTTTCTATTAAATTTGATTAATGAATTACATGATATTATTTTGAAGAGACTTTTCTACTAGTAGCAATGCAATGATCCAGGACAGCACCGAGGAACTTATGAGAAAGAACGCTATCCACACCCAGAGAAAGAACTATAGGAACAGAAACACAAAATAAAACCATATGATTGATCACATGGTTCGATGGGGATAGGATTGGAGATGTAGACTCTAAATGATCACGAATATTAATAATAGGGAAATAGTTCTTGATCAATGATACAAGTAAAACCCAGTGGAATTGCTCATTGTCTATGGGAGGGGGTTGAGAGGAAGGGAAGGAAAGAACATGAATCAAGTAACCATGGAAAAGGACTCAAAATTAATTAATTAAATAAATGAATTTAAAACCAAAAAAAATTACCCTGTTAGGTGTCCCTGATCATGGTACTTAACTTTCAAGGCCTTGTTTTCCAAAGTTGTGAAATATGGTCATAGAACAAGATTACTTTTAAATGTTTCTTTCAGCATTATGGTCTAAGTACCTCTTCACCAATTTTGCTAGAGATTTCCTACAAGTTTAACAACAAAAAAATTGATGCAAGAATTCATGCTAGCAATGAAATGTAGCAAAGAGCAATTCTTCTGATTAAAAATAGATATAAAATTAGTAAAATGAGGGAAATGTACATCAATACCCATACGGTTTATATACAAATATCTAAATTCTGAATTGTAAAGAATTTATTAAAATGTTAGGCATGTAAATGAAAAGAATGACCACCATAAAATAATCAAAAGTGAATATTGCAGAATACAAAGAACAAGCATAAAACATCCTCCCTTCACTCCTTTGCAGAGGTCAGATGTTCTGAGTTTGATATTTTTTCTTGGTATAATATTTGGTATTGCTAAATTGTTCTTAATATTTCAAAACAATATCTGTTACATGGAATAATTTGGGGCCTGGGCAAAGGGAGGGATATTATGGGGGGATTCTGGCAATATAAAAACAAATGATATCAATTGAAAAAGCACTTAAAAAAGTTTTAGGAACCAAATTACAATGCATATAGTCCATTATAAGAAGGTATCACATTTAATCTCCCTCAGTTCCTATTCCATGGCCTTAGCAAACAGCAGTAGTAGTCAGTTAATGTTTATTGATCAATTGCTAGGCAATAACTGAATGATCATTAAATGATTCAAAGGGTGAATCCTCTTAAAGGAAGTATTTACCAAGAAGTGCCAGCAGTCAAAAAGTAAACAGATATCTGGAAAGAAGGTGTCAGCCATGGGTACTAAAGGATGAAAGAGGCAGGAATACTAAGCATATCAGTCTTACTATAAAAAAAATTAAGTGAACTGATGTCTTAAAAAAAAAAAAGCAACAGGTCTATTCTTACTCCATTATATTAAGTAAAACATGATGCCTTGGTAGAAAATAATAATTAAAGTGGTATCTGGAAACATGGCTTTGGGAGAAGGTCAAGAGAACAGCAAGCACAGAGAAGCATTATTACTCCTGATATTCACGTCTCTTGTTTTTTAACTTCAAAGGCACATGGGTGAAAGAAATGAAAGGATATGTAGGAAGAAAGAGGGGGTAGGAGGGAGTACACCACTGTGTTCAAAGGCAAAACGGTAAAAGCAGAGCCTCAAGCTTGCTAATTTTGAGATAACTTTCATGATCACTTTTATTCTGGCTTTTGCTGTTCTCAGACTGTCTTCCATATGGTTAATTATGACCACTTGGATTCTTTTTTCCCTTATCCTGCTTTAACTCAATGTAGCTTTTGACACCATTCATGACTCAATCGTTTTCATACATCCTGAACAAAAATCTGGGAAAGTATTGCTCTAACCACTCCTGGTTTTAATTGTACTTGATTCCATTTTGTGTTTTCCCTTTATCTTCTTATTCACATGATGGCTCAAATTCCCATATGTCATACTTCCAATTAAATATATTCCAGGAGGTCACCCAAATTTTGTAGTTATTGTTGTTTGGAAATTTTCTTGCATCCAATAGCTCTTGATGTAAGTAGACCATGGGCTGGCACTTGGAACAATTTTAACTCCATAGATATCTAACTCATTTTGCAACAGTATTTTTTATAATGATACCTTTTTTTTTCTTTGTCATCTGGGCCACTCCTTTGCTTTTTGATACTCCTGAACCACCTAGAGTTCACAATTCTACTTATTGTACTCTTCTCCAAGTTTCTTGATTGTTTTTGCTTCAGGATAGAACTCAATGATCTATACTTTCATTAGCCTGGGTACATCATCTGCCTATGCTGCCTTCAACTTCTCTATATCTTAGTATATCATAGAGTGTTTCAAGAGTTGTTGTGACCATAAAAACTAATCAGTTGGTGGCCAATCATCACCATTTCTCTGGCTATGAGCCTCTACAAAATTAGGCTAGATTAAGCATTTATTTTTCTCTGCCCTTGCTGTAATAAGCATTTATTAAGTGTCTACTATAAATGCAAGGTACTATGTCAAGAGCTTTATATATATATATATATATATATATATGTATATATATATATATGTGTGTGTGTGTGTGTGTGTGTGTGTGTGTGTGTGTATACACATATATAAATATCCTCTCATTTGAAATAATGTAGCAACAATCTGTGGAATAGGTGGTATTTTTTAATCATCATTTTATAACTGAAGAAACTGAGGCAAATGGAAGTTAAGTGGTTTATTCAGAGTCATACAACTAGTACATGTCTAAGATCTTCCTGAATCTAGGTCTAGCACTCTATCCACTATACCACCTAACTGACTCATAAAGATGACAGACATCTTTAGGTCCATATCTGAAGCCTATCCAGTTTAGTAGGAATTGAGTTTTAACCTCTACTGGAATAGTCTTGGAGAAGCCAAAGTTATTCTCATCAGAATGGGCTTCAGAAATAGGGCTGTAGAGAAAAAAACAAATTAATGTATACATGAATTCATAACTTTCCTCTTTTAAGGAATAGGGTTATTTTTGGCCTTTCTTTGTATTCTTGGTACTTGACAGGGTATGCATTTAATAATTGCTTGTTGAGTGAATGACTGACTTGACCAATCAAAGTTTTCTCAAGTATAACCCTCATTAGTATGTCTGAATATATTCAGAGTTTCAGCAATGTAAAGTTAGAAACTTTTTATGTTTCAAGAATAAAGTATTTTAGAGATAAGTTTAAACTGACTATTCATCATTTCTATTTTTTTACCACGACTCTGTCACCTAGGTCCCAAGATGCTGCATGATTCCAGGTCTCTACCGTTATATCAGTTCTGGCCAAGAGACAAGGATACATTATGACAGGTATTGTGTTATACCTTTGTATTTTATTTAAGTGTTCTTCCCTTCCCTTAAATACTATCTTTTGTTCATGTGAGGCTTGTGTGGCATGTGAGGTCATGTGTGGCTCCAAGCACTGACAAGTTTGACCACTGTTGGAAAAGCAGTTCTTGCTCTCCCTGAGGGCACGGCAAATATTTCTGGTTCAGTGAACAACAACAACAAAAAAAGGCAGAAGTTTGGGTTTGGCCTTTGACTAGGACTGCTTCGTTTACTTTAAGAACAGTCCATATGCAGCCAGGTAATGGAAATTTGGCTGAAGTTTATAACTCTCTTTAGCATTAATTCTTTAAAAAGAGCAAAATATTCTCTTGACAACATGGGAAGATTTATTTCAAACTGCTTCAATCCTCTAGTGTAAAATATCAAATTATGGAGAAACTTAACTGTGTTCAAATCCCTAAGAGAGAAGCCATCTGCAATTATGAAATATTGGACAGCATGAGCATGGTCCTGTGATGACCACATGCAGTATTTTTATTTTGTTTCATTAAAATCATTTTATGTGTAAGAATTTTGCCATCAATTAACATTTCATCCGAATGAATTCTTGGTTTGTTGGGGAAATAAGGAGAATTTACTGTAAAATTTAGGCCCACTGTGCTACAGTATCCACACAGAGTCCTAGTCAATGTTTTGCAAATATGTCATAACTAGTTTCTGGCTCTAAGTAGTTCCTGGCAATTATGTCATAGTTTGACAACAGGAGACAACAAGGACATCAGAATCACTAACATGGCATATGGCTTGTAACTGTTGACTGTTTATCAACTTTGCAGGGCCAGAATGATTTTTCTTTCTTTTAAAAAAATTAACAGTTTTTTAATCAGAGAAAATCTGCCTTCTCTGTCTTCTACCTTGCACCCCCAATTGAGAAAGAAAAACAAAACCACTATTACCAACGTATATAGCTGATCAAGACAAATTTCTACATTGGTAAAAAAAAAAAATCATTCTCTACTGAGACCTTCATTTCTCTACCAGGAGAGAGGGATCATGTTTCATCACGAGTCCTCTGAAATTGTAAATGGTCATTTCAATGGTCAAAGATTCCACAGCTTTCACAGTTCATGCCATTATAATAGCCTTATTACATAAATTGTTCTCCCAGTTCTCATTTCACATGTTTTCCTAGGTTTTTCTGAAAACATTCCCATCATTATTTCTTACAATTTGTTCAGCTATTGGGCAATTGATAGATTCTCCCTTAGATATTCCAATTATCTGACATATCGAAAAGAGCTATAAATATTTTTATACATCCTTTGTTTTACTTAGAACTAATTCTTCCCCTAATCCAGTGGTTCTCAACCTTTCTAATGCTGTGACCCCGCAATACAGTTCCTCATGTTGCAGTGACTCCAAACCAAAAAATTATTTTGGTGGCTACTTCAAAACTGTAATTTTTCTACAGTTATGATTTGGAATGTAAATACCTAATATGCATTATGTATTCTCATTGCTACAAATTGAGAGGTTGAGAACCGCTGCCTCAATCTAACCCCACTCTTATTCTCTTCCTCTTCTCCTTTCTTTTCTGTTTCCCCCTTGTGTGTGATATATATTTTTGCATACAATTTTTGTGTGTGTGTGTATTCTTCCCATCTTTGATAACTTAAAAATGAGGTTTAAATGTCACTTATCCACCCCCTAACGTTTCCCACTTTGTTTAGACTTTTACTTGAATATCATTGTTATGTGATACCATTTTTCTCTAACCATTTTCTTATTTTCCTCCCCTAGCATATTCTTCTTCTCTTTCCTCTTCCATTCTTCATTTGAGATCATCACAGTATAACAGAACCACTTGCAGGCTAACTAGACTCTATGACCACTGCTGGAGATAGGGTATGGAGGGTCCATGTATCATCTCCCTATATTAGAATACAGAGTTACCCTTATTTAGTTCCTTGTGACTGTTAACTCTTGTTATATGTTTCTCAACTCTTGTGTTTCTACTTCAAAATTGCTATGCAGTTCTGGTCTTTCACTAAAGGTCTTTTTGTTTGCCCTTAAGAATTATATTAGATTTTGCTGGGTAAGCTGTTTTGGGTTGTAAGCCATATTCTTTGTCTCCTAGAATATGATATTCTAAGTTATCTGTGTCTTTATATTTTCTCTGCAAATTCCTTATCAGAGTTTGGATTTGTGGGCTTGCCCTATCTGGAGTTCCAGAACACTGCTGTTGGTTTCAGCTACCCTCAGCTAGCTGTTAAGCAGTGCTAGTTCAAGGAAACTGTATTGTGGGCTCCCCTTAAATTTGAGTTTCTTGTCTTTCACAAGACTCAGACTGGGCTAGAGTTTGTCATGAAGATACTCATTTTGGTCCTGGTATCTGGGCCATGTAGCTGCTGCTCGCTTCTAAACTTGCTTCAGGTTTGGCACACAGAGTGCAGCTTAGAGCATCACTTATTAGATAAAGGCCTCTTCTCAAAAAGCCCTAGATCAATTACTTGGATCTGGTATTGAATGACAAAGATGTCAGTGGGCACCTGTTTTTCTCTATCCTCCATAATTCTAGGACCTCTCTGATAATTATGGGACCTTTTCTTTCTCTTGTGTGTAACCTTCCTGTATGTGGAAGATCTTGTCCCTGGCACTCAGAACTCTTTGTTCCTCATCCTGCCCTGGGCTAGATAAATGACTCACTGTGATATTTTTTTTCTTGGACTTCCTGATTAAGATTCAATCTGGTACATTTTCTAAATAGGTTTAGAGGAATGGTGAAGGGAAATGTATTATACTTCTTCCTACACTTTCATCATCTTAGCTCTGTTCTAGAATGATTTTTTTCTAATTAAATAAACCAAATGACAAAAGAATGGTTTGAAGAATGAAGGAAGAAATAATTATCAGAAATACAAATGAAAAATTTTAAAAAAGAAATACAAATGAAATTACAAATTGGGCAATGAAGCCATAGCATTAATTTACTTAATTTACCTTGATTTCTAAAAGTGAGAGAAATTCAGCTGGCATAGAACCCACTACTCTACTTGATTCTTAAGTCTCATTACAATAAATCACTGTCTCAGAAAAGACTTTAAATGTTTCAAATTGGCTAGACAACCCTAAATTTATCTAAGTACTAAGTAAATTGGGCCCCCCTTATCATCTAGTGATTCAACAGCAGTTGATTTCCTCTTGGGGGATAAAAGTCATCAAGGGAAGAATTCAAGGAACAGTGCAGGTAAGTCAGTGAGGTTGGAAAGACAAAATGAGAGACAAGATGGGTAGGTAAAGTATTTACAAAGAAAATGGAAAGTAACTTTTTTTTTTGAGGGAGGGGGAAGTATATTTGGAATTCAGCCAACTAGGCTTTAAGCACAGTGGTTTAAGTGTCATTCTTTGAAGAACCAAAAGCCAGAATACTTTTTCACAAAGGGTCCTATAGTCAGATATGCTCTGTCCATGATCAAAGCTCTCCCTAAGCAGAAAGGTTTATGGACTAGTCTGTACAGATATGTGACATTACTATTATCACATGGAAGAAGAATTATGCTTGTTTTACCTGACCTTGTGGGAAGGAACTAGGTGAGCAATGGGAATGAAGCACAGAATTTGGATCCATAAGGATAAGCTTCCTAATATTCAGAATTTAAAGTACAATGGGAGATCTTCAATGAGAGGCTAGGTGACAACAACTTATTAGACAGTTTATATAAGGCATTTATGTAAATGAATGGGTTGGACTTAATAGCATTTGAGAACTGAAAGCAATATCACAAGGCAATGGATGCCTAATTGGATCAAACTAAAGCAGTTTAGAGTAGTATTGAAAAATGTCATGGAAAAGTTATTATTTCAGGACATGAAGAATGAGGAAGATATCATAAAGGGCCCATAACCAATAGGGACTATAGACCTCTGAGTTTTCATGGAGAAATACTTCTAGTATCATTGTCTAATGGGATGCAGTATTTTTATACCATAATAGAAGAAGCACTGATTTTAAAATTGAGAGACCTGCGTTCCAGTTCCAGCTAGAAATAAATAGACATATGATTCAACTTGGACAAATCACTTCAGGTCCCTGAGCCTCAGTTTCCTAGTCTCCAATTTAGGTATTTGTGAATAATCTCCAAAATCCTTTCTAGTTCTAACATCCTAAGATTAACAAATCAATAAAAGTTATTAGGTAAATGTGCAGTTCTGTGAATGAAATGTAGTCTGCATTAGGTTGGTTTTGCCTTGGATACAAAAAAGAAATACTTATGAGTTTGATTTTAGCTATTAAATTATTGGGAAATATATAAAAATATTTTTTTGCATTGCTAATGATGGATAAGAATATAGTCATAAAAGAATTTACATCCTTTCTCCCCCTTATTTATTTATTTTTTTTAGTGAGGAACTATTAAATCATAAATGAACAAGAAGGGAATGGTAATTGTTGAAGAAACTTGATGAAATCAATGTGGTGTTGGTCCTCTGAGCGGAAGGTACAATTGACTCACTCTTACTAGGATCTGAATTCAGGTTTCATTTTTAAAATAGTTGTAATGGTGAACACTGATGCATATACATTCTATAACAAATCTTCCTAGTGATCAAAGGCATACATCTGCACATTGATGGTGACACGAACTAAGAGTTGCCTATTTATGAAGAACAATTTCTTTCCATGAAATCTAATCAGTCCATACTGGGTGATGGTAAGGCTAATTCAATAGGCAATTATTCTGCATTTAAAATGTGCCAGCTACTGTGCTAAAAACTAGTGATACCAAAAAAAAAAAAGAAAGAAAAGAAAAAAAAGAAACAAGCCCCACCACCCCCAAAACCAGAAAGTGCCTGCCCTCAATAAACTTAGAGTCTAATGGAAGAGATAACAACCAACCAACTATCTAAAAATAAATTGTATACAAAATAAAATGGAGATAATCTCAGAGGAAAGTAATTTAGAATTAAGAGAAATAAAGAAAGCCTTTATGAAGAAAGTGGGATTTTAGCTGAACTTTGAAAGGATTCAGAGAAAACAGAAGACAGAGAAAAGGAGGGAGAGAATTCCAGAAAAGGGGGATGGCCAGTGAAAATGCCAGGAGTCAAGAGATAAGGTATCTTGTTCAAGGAACAGTAAGGAAATCAGTGTCAGTCTCTCCCCTCTGTTGAATATTTTCTTTATATTCAGTCTTTCTTGTGAACTACACATAAGAGATGCTTAATAAATACTGGTTAATTGTCACTGGGTCACATCATACATGGAAAGGAATAAAGTGAAAGAAGACTGAAAAAGGTAGGAAGGGGTCAAGCTATGAAGGGTTTTAAATACCAAATACAGGACTTTACATTTGACCTTGGAAGGAATTGAAACCATTGGGTTCCCTATTGAATAAGAAATATTATTCATTAAGGGAATGATATCATTAGATCTGTAATTTATAAAAATCACTTTGTTAGCTGAGAGGACTGAAATAAATGGAGCAAAGATATAAATCATTAGGCTCTTGCAATAGTCCAAGTATATGTCAGAGGAGAGATGCATATATGAAAGATATACAAAGGTAAAATCAACATAATTTGACAAATGACTGGAGGTGGATGGGTGAACAAGAGTAGGGAATAGAAGATAATGCCTAGGTTGTGAACCTGAGTAATGGGGGTTTGGCATGTTGTCCCACAACAGTAAGAGGGAAGTCAAGTAGAAGGTTGGTATGTATATAACTAGATCTTTAAAAACATTTGGATTTCCTTGGGTGACTGTGTAACTTTGGTCTCATTTTTAATCAAACTCTCACAAATTGGCCCAGATAGTTCACTCACAATAGAGTATGAAAGTAAAGAAAGAAACATTTATTCAACACTTGCTGGGTGTTGGCATGGTGCCAAACACATTACACATTCCTCAGGTGATCTTTACAACAACCCTGGGAGGCAAGTGATATGATTATCATCATTCGACAATTAAGGAAATCGAGGCAGACAGAGGATAACTAGCCCAAGAGCAGTGAGGTGGCTCAGTTCATATAACAAGGCCTACAGACAGGAAGCATTGGGGTCAAATTTGGTCTCACATACTTCCTGTGTAACTCTGGGCAAGTCACTTATCTACAATTGCCTAAACTTGGAATTGATACTTAGTACCAATACTAAGGTAGATGGTAGGGATTTTAGTAAATAAGCAACTAGCCCAGGGCTATATAGTTAGGTCCATCTATATTATCTAACTGATGATAAAAATGCAATATTGATTATAAAGAAAGGTGTCCTTGTTTGTAATACATTCTATAAAGAGGTTTTTATATGGTATATTTTTTATTGTCTATCATATCTGTACATTAATATCTCAGGGAATATGCAATATCAAATAATTATTACTAAAATTAGTAGGGGACGTTTATTTTATGAAATCTCTAAAGTGTAAAATTTGGAAATACAGGGAGAAATAATCAGAAACTCGCTCCTAAATAAGGAAAATTTGCACTACGTAATTCCTCAATTGCTTTTCATCAATATTCTGAAAAGTATGTTTGTTCCATGGCTCAAAGTACTTGCGACCAAAAAGCATCATTGATGTTGAACATACATTTGTACAAAAGACAGACAGCCTGTGAACTTCTGCCTAGTCTTATGTGAATAGGCAAATAAAATGAAAATACACCAGCAGATCATAATTAGTAATGTTTCTGCCTAACCCCAAAGAAAACAATACTATTTGCCAATATGTAATAGTTATTGGGGGGAAAAACTTCTTTTAACTTAAAAAAAAGAGTAAAGTAGATCTGAATGAATATTTATGAAATTCTTAGATTTTACAAAGACTTTAAAAAAATAAAAATCATTTTTTTTTGGAACTGACAACAGTTCCAATCAAATAAATTTAGGAAACTATTTCAGGCTATTTTATGAGCAGTTTTGTCAGTTAGGTAAAGTCGTCATTTATAAACTTGTATTTATCAATGATAATTAATGTTCCTGAATACTATGAGATTATATAAAAAGGGATTAGTACAGGGTCTACATCTGTGGTTTAACTGATATAGGGAACTTCTAGATGAGGAAATTCCTCCTATTAAAGCAATTTAAAGCATTTCCTCTGCAACCTATTTACAGAGTTTCCTAAGGCATAGAGAGATTGAGTGACTATACTAGGGTCATAGAGACCTGAAAACAGTTGTTCCTGGTTCTGAGGCCAACTTTCTAGCTACTACACCACATTGCCCCTCATGACATTATAAAACTATACATCAAGAAATTAAATTTTCTTCAATCTTTAAGATTTAGTATGCTAATACTCTTGATACTGATAACATGAAATGACAGAATAGATTCTTATCTTTTTTTTTTTTTAATCCTTACCTTCTGTCTTGGCATCATTACTGTGTATTGGCTCCAAGGCAGAAGAGTGGTAAGGGCTAGGCAATGGGGGTCAAGTGACTTGCCCAGGGTCACACAGCTGGGAAGTGTCTGAGGCCACATTTGAACCTAGGACCTCCAGTCTCTAGGTCTGGCTCTCAATCCACTGAGCTACCCAGCTGCCCCCTAGATTCTTATCTTTATATGTGGAAGGCAACTGTTGAGTGATAACTCCTAATGGATTACTTGTTCATTTTGACAGTGACTTATTGAATCTAATGTTAAAGTTATATTTAGAGTCATTATGGTCTAAAGATACAAAAAGGTTTATATTCTCAGTGATGGTTATCTTGATCTTTTTCTACTGCTGAGGAAATCCACATTCTAACAAATATAATTTGTGCTGTTTCTTATCCATCTCAACTTCAAATGGTAAGCATTTTATGAAAAGATAAGTGTACTTAAATATAGGAAATAAAAACTGTTGAAATCATGCTAATTAAAGCACGGCTCTGCTGGGCAGGACATGTTGTTTGGAAGGATGACAACAGATTTCCCAAGTGTATTGTGTGTAGAGAGATCAAACTTGGCAAGTGTTCACGAGGTGGGCAGGGAAAATGTTTCAAGGACATATTAAAAACACAACCCCAACAAGAGACACTAAGAAAAAATCAACATAGAATTGTATTCAATCCTATAATGAGAGGATATACTTAAAAACAAATCTTACTAGCAAGAAGACTATGTTAGTGATAGGAATTGCAGTCAAATTAGAACAACAAAATTTTGAAAAGGTAAAAAAAAATTGATTGTATTAATATAATTTTATAAGTTCAAAGAAAAGGTATTATTATTAAATGCTTGTTTTAATGAATATAATAATATTAGAAATATATCCACTGGAATTATTAAGATAGTAGATATTGGGAAGATTCAACTTTCATTTCACTGACTCAAAATAGCAATAAACACAAGCTAAATGAGTAACAAAGTACACATGTACCAAATTATATTCCTTCTTGTGCCTTTAATTTCTGATCTATATTGTGCTTTTGTCTCCACTCTTGACCTAATTCCTTACAATTAACTGACTTTTTCTGCTGATGATTTTTCAAGTTCCTTCAAGAAAAGGCATTTAAAAGATAGGAACTTAAATACAATTAAGAGTTTATGGCTTCCCTAAGAGAAAAGGTAATGCTTTATGCTTCAGTAATACTCTATGCTTTAGTAAATGGGTTGTAGAGTTATGTAATGCAGATGGAGATTGAGGGATTTATCCAGTGTCACAAAGCTAATAAAAGTCAGAACTAAGATTTGAAATTATGACTTTTATTATTGTAATAGAATATTTATCAAATAGAATTATTACTAGTATATTTAATATTGGAATACCACCAATATGTTTGAAGTTTGATAGGACTTTTCCTTTTGGAGAGGCTTTTAATTGATAGAGAGAAAGGAGATGATAATTCCAAAAGGGAAAAAGAAGGAATCACAGTTACTGAGAATTTTCCATAATCATCATATGACTATGGAGCTTATACTTCATGAAATTTTCTCATCAATACAAATGACTATACAGATCAATAATCATTTTGTTTGCTACTATCTTGGGCTTGTACCTTTGGTCTTCATTAACTTGTGAATAAAATCAGAGCTCATGATTAATGTCTATCTAAAATGTTCTTTATCTATGTCAAAATATTGCTCATTACCTATTTTTGTACCAAATATAGTCAGTTATATAATATTTAAATTTCACATATTCTAAGCAAAAAAGCTAGGTAAGAAGTAACAATGTGATAAGGGATAGGAAACAATTTACTTGGTTAAAAATAAGATGAATAAATATAAAAAAGAGGAGACTTGGCTTAATAGCAATTTTTTGGACAAAGAACCTGTATTTTTGTTGACTACAACTTTAAAAACCAAAAAGTATGATATTTAGCTATGTCTACCAAAATATTAATGCAATCTTAAGTTGCACTCATAAAAGTACAGAGTTCAGGACAAGTAAAGCAAAAATGTCACAGGCAGTTAGGGGATACAGTAGAGAGAGTGCAGGTTCTGGGTCAGGAAGACTAGAGCCAAATGTAGCTTCAGATACTAGTTATGTGACCCTGGCCAAATCGCTTATTTACCTGCAAATTGAAGATAATAATAACACCTTCCTCTTAGGTTTGTTGAGAGGGTCAAATGAGATAATAACTGTAAAGCATTTAGCACAGTCACTACTACATAATAAACCCTATATGCTAACTATTTTTATAATCATTATTATTGTTATTAATAATATCCCATTGCCCTGAATTAGTACAACCACATCTGGAGTAATATGTTTAGTTCTGCAAAACTACTTTCTTAAAGGATATTTTCAAAACACAGTACATTCAGAAGAATACTCAGAAAGGTAAAACTGTAGTAAGAGGAATGGTTGAAGGAAATGGACATCCTTAGGTTAGAAAAAACAAATTTTAGGAAAGACAACTAGCTGTCTTCCAATATTTGAAAGGCTTTCTTATAAAAAAGGGAGGGGAAGGTGATTAGTTTATTAGATATTCTTTTCTATTGTTTTTAAGAGTAGTTCTCCCTCTCTGACCAGGCTGGAAGTATAGGGTTAATTCAGGGAGTAGCTCCTTCTACTTATTGATTTGGGAGCATTGATGTACACCATTTCAGTCATGGGCCCATTTTCCCCTCTTAAAGTAGCATGATATTCTTCCCCCTATTGTCCCCACCCAATTCTAAGGGGCTCTCCATCCAAATTTGCAGTGGATAATTGATCAGCATAGGCCACTGAAGCTCAGAAATATCAAGGTCAAGTGATTGACCAATAGGTAAGTGAGATTATGGTGTGTGACCATATCTGGCTTAAATGCAAGTAGTTTTCAATAAAATCATCACTAGGACAAATGGGAAGAACTTATAGGTATGTAGTGCTTGCCTCCTATTCTAAAATTCTATGATTTTATCAATGTTCTCTCTATTTCTTCTTCTTTAACTTGTGAAGCCGTACCCAGCCAAGAATAAATATCCTGTTATCACAGGATCATGTGCTTTCTTGCTATTTTTCTTTTACTCCCACACTCAAGGCCATAGCTGAGCTGAGCTATCTTTCTCAGCTCCTGTCGTATTTGAGGAAGGAAACTCCTTTTAATGTCCAGGTTTGAGGCACTTTTGATTTCAGGGTAAAACAGCTATCTCTAAACGCCACAGAAATCAAACAGTGTCCCAAATTCAATTCAACAAATATTAAGTCACTACAATGTGCAAAATACCAGGAGAAGTACAGAGGATATAAAAGCAAAGCCAGAATTCTTCTATCTTCTTCTAGAGGGAGATAAAATGTTCAGAAATGCATAAATGAACATAATGAAATCTCAAAGAAATTTCAAGATAGATAGGGAGGAAGAAATTTTAATAACTGGTGAGAGGATGAGGTAAGGGATGGTGTATGAGGTGGCATTTGAACTGAAAGGACAGAATCATAGGTAGGAAGGAGAAAACCTGTGTTGTGTTTAATCAACTCACAAATGAATAGCGATGATACCAAAAGATACTAATAATTTTTAAATTTCCCACTATAATCAATACATCTGGCAACCATGTTTTTCTGGATGTATGTTGTTGAGTGAGAAGGGATGGTTTTTTTGAACAAAGTCTTTTGTTTCCTGTTCAACAATCCAACTATCCCAAGTGCTTTGTAGACAACGAAAACTCCAAAATGCATGAAGATGGAGGTAAGGAAGTTAAAAAGTGGTTGAAAAAAGTCTAATGTAGGACATTAAACTAGCCAATTACTATGTGAACACCATGTTTCAGAGTATATAACAACCCTGTCTTCTATTTAAACTCCTCTCTTGAATATCATAGAAATGCAATGTTGAAGAAGAGTTCTAAGTAAAATCATTCATGTTGTTGAATGTGATTGCTTTTTACACTCATAGCCTGAAGGTTTTTTGTTTTGTTTTGCTTTTTAAGTAACATCCATATTAGCATCTAGTAATCTGGGATGCTCCATTCCTAAACAGAAAAGACAACTTCAAATGCTAGAATTGAATCACAAAGCTCCATAAAAATTTTAAGACTAGCTCTATTCAGTAAAGATTAGTAGAGGTTACATTGTTATTTCAGTCATTCTAAAAAAATATTGATTTAATAATAAACAAAAGAAAATGAAAACCTTAAGGCTGTTAGTTTCTATTTTCCTCTTCCCAATATTTTTTACTTTATATCCTAATTAGATGAAGTCAAATTTAAAGCAACATTTATATGTTGTATTGACATAATAATATAGCTATTAATGATACATCATAAGGGCTCACTACATCAACTGCATACCAAAAAATGATAGTGATTGCATAAAGCACTAGGTATATTCTGCCTTCTCTTGGGAATTTTAGAAGCTCATTAAAAAAAAAAAAAACTAAAACAGTATTTCTTTAAAAGGAAAGACCCATTCCCATAAACAACTCTCTTAACTGAATTGCTAAAAACAACATACCCTAAAGGTGAACCAAATTATTGTCAACAATGAGAAAGGTATGAGAGATTTCTCATTCAAATTAGAAAATATGGAGACCACTCCTTTTAATTTTTTTTTTTTGTGGAAAGCTTCAAATTTTGTTTCTACAGATATTTTAAATATCTAATTGGAAATATGGCTAAAGTACATGTCAAGGTACACAATTAATGTATTGCTTTTTATTTTAGTCTCAAAACTTTCTTCTGAGAAGACAGAAAAAATAACCCTTATTCTCCAACATATCTCCAAGAATCAGAAGGCATTTTCAGGTATTTGGTACAATATAAATGAATAATAGAGAATATTTCTAGATTGTATAAGGTGGAGGTTATTCACTTCTGTCATGTTCTGCTGGAAAAAGTAACCTTTTCACTACATCCAGCTATGTCTAAATTTCTTCAAAGAAATAGTCATCTTTATTGATAGGCTGTGGAAAAAATAAGGGTCATGTTGTATTCATCACTGCCAAAACTGAAAGAAACAACTGTTACCCAAATCGCTACAGAATGACAGTTATTGCATAATCTAAAAGCTGAAAAGGATCTCAGAAGCCAAATAGCCCCTCTACAACATACTCAACAAATTGTACTTGAAAATCTACAGTGAAGGATAAGCTACTATCTTCTGAAGTGGCCCATTTTCCTCAAGGTTAGCATGGAAAATCTAATATCAAACTGAACTAAAAACATCTATATTCAGTTTTTAAAAAAAATTTCATTTTATGTTTTAAAAAATTACTAATGTTACTACTTTATGTCACTTACCACTTTTGGGACAGATTCAATTCCCCACCCCTCAATTCCTATATATTCAAAATAGTTATAAAGAAAACTCAACACAATTTGAAGATAAATAGGGAGGGAAGGAACTAACAACTGATGGGGAATGAGAAAAGGGATGGTGTTCAAGGTGGCATTTGAACTGAAAGGAAAATTTCCCTTACCTCCACCAACTTTAATCTTCCTCAATAAATCTTTAATCTTCCTCAACAAATTCAACTCATGTGGTCCCCTAAGGTTAAGCATTACGAGACTTTTCCTCTTCCATATAACAGCATCTGAAATTTTGTGAAGTACTAGAGACCCAAATAAGACTCTCAGAGACAAGAGAACTGGACTATGGAAAACTTTGCTTGAGTCTCACACGACCATTTGGATAATTATATGACTTTGGATTAATGTAGCTCTTTGAATCTCAGTTTTTTTACTACTAAAATTAGGGGTTTGGCCTAAGGTCCCTCTGAGCAATTAAAGTATGATTCTATGGTCTTGTGATCCACATCGTAGCCTACATGTTGATAATATAGTGGCATTTCTTAGGTTAGCACCTGAGCTCCTAATTTGGTCTCTTTTAAAAAATTTTATAATATGTTTTCTGTAAGATCTGCTAAGTACACTGAGCATCTTCTTAGAATTGCTTTTTTTGCCAGATTCTACTGTGTAATTTCCCTATCCTCCAATTTTCCTAGGTGTTTCTATTAAGAATTCATAAATTGACATTATTCAAAATTATTTTGTTTTACTTTAGTTTCTATTAATGTGAATGATTTTACTTTCAAAATCAATAGCCAAAAATACTCTAAAAGAGAAACTGAAAGATTAAAATTAACCTAAAAACTAAAACTAAAAATAATCCCCAAGAAGGACAATATATTTACAAATTTTAACTCAGTATATTTTATAGGAAGCAAAAATAAAGAAATTTAATATTCTGAAATACAACCTATACTTAACAAAAGATTTTCTTGGTGAGAAAAATTATGATGGTCAGAGAAAACTCTACAATACTGGTGATAATACATAAATAAATACTCATAGAAAATAAAACAAAGGTGAAAAATTATACCGAGTAAATATCTAGTGAATATCCACAGGGTACAGATGGCTCTCTATTAAGTATTCTGGGGATTAAAAAGCTCTGCCATAGTCACTGTACAAAAATACATAGGAAATAGAATGAGATAATAACAACTAAACAATAATGAGTAAAGGAAAAAAAAAGAACATAGGAGAAGGCAAAGGAGGTTGGCCCTAAACCAAGACAACATATCTGCTGCTCCTATCCTACTCATCGTCTTTTGGGGATTCCTATTGTTTACTGGTAATTGGTACAAAAGAACTTTGTTGCCTAAGTCAAAAATGTCCATATCAGGCAAAATAAATAATGCAAAACATAGAGTTCTAAAGGACAATAGTTAGCTTGGTCTTTGCAGATGGCATTTTGATGACATTCCACTGATGATACTTTATGTTGAAAGATTATATTTCCACAACAGGTTTTATGCTGTAAAATATTCACTCGTTGCGGGAAGCACAGAGTAAAGAAAATTAGTATGCCTGAAAATTTCAGAATTCCATCTGAATGGTGGAAACAAATTTGTAATATAGACAATCACTTGAATCCTAGTGGAGGCAGCAGCAAAGGGTCAAAACAAAATCATTAAAGAAGTTTCTTAAAGCTTCTAGCAGCCTCATTAAAAACTATATCCTGTTAAAAGTCTGAAAACCCTGGAGAGTCAGGTGAGAGAGCATGAGGTGTATGTGTTCTGGGTATTCCCATTAACAAGAAAATGAGAGACCTCCATGGGTTTATAGGACTTAATTCCAAAGCTTCTGAACCCAGAAAGAGTAAGTCTTAGAGACACTCAAGGAAAATACTGGCAGTTTTAGTCTAATTGTTTTGATGAGGTCAAAGGCAGACAAAATATTTTTAGGCAGTTGGATGGCAAGAGCAATTCCCTAAAATAACCATAAATTTTCTCTCAAATCTTGTGTGATACCATTTGGTGAAAGAACCACCCTTTTCTTTTTCCAACTCACCTTCTGATAAAGGAGAATAAACTTGTATCAAAGTTCAGAGTAAAAGCATTTTTGCCTACTCTCTCTTTTTTCTGCATCTCTATTCCCCACAATCCCCAACATTACCATATGAAAAGGGAGGACAAAAATAAAATCTTTCTAAGAAATTAGATAGAATTTTTACTATTGAATTGATTTTTAAGAAATTAACATAATTTAAAATTTGTAAGAGAATGACTTATTGTTTTGGTCACTCAGAATTTGACAAATATCAACAAACATTTCCATATAAAAAGAAGAATAATAAAAGAGGAGTGCATATGAATATATATATACATATTATGAATATATATGTATATATATTTCCTCCCTCATCAGTATATACTTCAACACATTAGCTTCAAAGAAGGATACTGAAATTTTGGGGCATGATCCTGATTTAGCCCATGTGACAATGAAGCAGCTAATCTTCAGCATTTAAGGAAACATAAGATGCCTGGAAAAATATGTGCTATGAAAAATACAGAATTTCCATGGTAATACTAAGCTCACAAAGTCAATATCTGATTTCAAGTAGTGTGAGGACAGGACAAAGCAAAAGTATATACAGAGAGCATCTTCCTCAGTGGACTGTCCATAACCATCCTGTTTTTCATTTTTGCAAGGCTACTGACTTGATATTCAGATAGCTGTTAGGTAACTGGTGATTTTTATTTTCATAATAATTTTTCTATCCCCATTTTTATTCTGAAGAAGAAAATCAGAAATACCTTCTGCTACCCCATATATACTTTCTAAACAATCAGAATAATAACTGGTGATTTTTGACTGGCATGTTTATTGGCAAATACTGTCTTCATGTTATTTTGATGTTGTACATAGCTTTGGGGTGTAACTGATGGTATGCTGGATAAAAAAGTGGAAAATTTTCTCTAACAATCATGATCTTTAAAAAAAAAACCCAAATAAGCTATCTGGCAAATAGTAAATGGATTTTAAAAAAAATTGACTATATGCAAACTATATCCAGAACATATTTCTCTCCTCAAACCAAACTCCTCCCCATTCTCAAAACCACAGCTCCCATTTATAAAAACAATCTGGTCTATCAAGGCAATCCAGTGAGCTTGTACTAATATAACTCTACATTTCCAAAGCAATTAAGTGGACAGAGAAAACTTGAAAAGAACTATTCTGACAAAAGGATCTCAGAAAAAAGAGTATTAAAATCTTATATCACGTATTCATATAGTAATATGCTACTAGGGTATGACTTGCAATTTGTTTCCCCAAAATCCAGTAGTGATAGGAAGCTGCATTGAACCATCCACACTGGCTTTTCCTTTTCTGTAAAAACAATGCATTTTCTACCCAGTATTTAACATATTTTTATAGTATTACAGAAACTTTAATATAGAAGGGAACTTAGAGGTCAATTAGCCCAACTCCTTCCTGAAGCACTTCGGAGAATAAATTCAGAGAATAAAAACTCTCTTTTCCAATTAGGTTATCTTTAGAATTTACAACTGATATCATAATTTTTTAATTAATTGAAGAGATCTTTGAGATTTTTTAGTCTTAATTCTTTCAATTTATTGTATATATTTTATAAAAGATGAGGGAACAGACCTAGAGAAATAACTTATCTAGTAATATCTCAAGCTAAATCTAGGTCTCCTGATGCCCAAGTCAGTCGGGGCTCTTTTTACTTTAACACAATAAATAATTGGGTGCTTTTTTGTCTCTGGTGGAACCATAACTAAAATTGGTGGCAATCACTGCTTGAACCTGTCTGTTCAGTACTTTGAAGTTTCTTATTAAGAACTAAACATTTACTGAGCATACTGACCATAAATAATTTCTTATGCATTCATTTCAAAACTATATTTATCAAAAAATGTAATGGGTAGTTATCTAATATCTCTCTTCAATCTGTTGTCAGTAATCAAACAGAACAGTGAAAACTTCATTAATACTTCGAGCATGGCATTATTATTATTTTTTTTTTTGGCCACAAAGTAAAGGCACTTTTAATGCTTCTGCTTTTATAACATACAAGAAAATATGTTTTATTTTTGTCAATGTAAATTCTCATTAGTATCCAGGAAATGGACCCCCAAACATAACAACATAAATCTTATTTCCAATTTTTATTATAAAAATTATCTGTGACTTAGAGATAAAAAGGGAACTTAGAGGCCATCTCCTCCAAACTGCTCAATTTAAAAGATGAAAAACTGAGGATCAAAAAGATTCATTTACTTGCCTAAGGTCAAACAGGTAGTAAGTAGCAGAACCAGGATTTAAACCAAGGTCTTCTGACCTCAAATATAGAACTCTTTCCACTCTTCAAATGTTTCATTTTGTTTTTAAAGAACCAGCTATTTCTACATTTTAATTTTCAGATTTCAAGTCAAAACCATGCATTTTTTGGGGGAGGGAATGGAATTACTCAAATAGAAAAGTAATTATAAAAAGTCATTCAAATTCTAAATAATCCTAAAAGTAACCTGTCCTTTTTTTTAAAGACATACATGCCATAATATTTTTCATTTTTTTTGCTACTTCCTTCAATAAGAGATAACTTCCATTTAAAACAATAATAGCATTTCACTGAGCAATAAAAATAATGGCTTGAGATAACAATTTAGGAAAACTACAAATCTTGAAAAAAACATTAATGTGTAATATTTTAAATCAAAACCAAAGAATGAAGTTAATGTAAGAATTTTAAATATTATCTCACAAGGTTTTGTACTAAAGTAATGATTAAAGCAGAACTGAAATGGACAGTCTTCTTGTGCATAAAGTCAAACTAAGAAAATATCAATTGAAATAATAAAAAGCTGAAAAACAAGAAATTTGGATATATTATTTCTCATGAGGAAACGGCAGAGCAAAGATAACTTGTAGATAGCAGAAAAGAACAGTAAAAAACGGTGGATTCCCTCTAGTGGGAGGTTATAGTGCTCAATAATAGGAGATGGCATTCCCATAGCATAAAGTACCTCCAACCCCCCCAACCCCCAAAGACAGCTGCTGGGCATGGGGTGACAGTACTTTGATCTAATTAAAGAAAATTCTTTTATAAATGACATAACGTCTAAGACAAAGATTTTTGGAAAGAACTAGCAGTTCTAAAAAACTGAAACAATATATGCAAAAAGGAAGGAAGGCAGAACACTAAAGACTATTTCCAGTTAAAGGTGACTGGGGATTTATATCCCCAATCCACAGGTCATATGGTCCTTCAAAAACTAGAAGGTAAAATCTTAAGCTTCATTCTTGACTTTGCTTTTAATAGTTATAGGATCTTAAGTCATGTCTTTTTCTTGTCTTCACCACATTCACCCTTGTGAACTTACATCATTTCTCTCTGTGTATATAAAAGAGAAACTGGGAAGAAAGTGGGGAGGAGAAGAGTTGAAAAAAAAGCAGAGGGAGAAAGCAATAAGGAGAACAGGAGAAAATAGAGAGAAAGAGCACACTTATTTAGTGCAAAGATGATACTTAAAAAAAAAAAAGCAGTGAGTAAGGCTTCCTTTTATTGAGAGAAAATTGCTGATCATAAAAACCGTTATTGCCTATCTCACCACCTCTGCATTTACAGAGGTGTTCCTTTTATCATTGAATTGGGCAGACTTTGGTACTGGCACCACCCACCTAGACTGCAGGCATTGGTCCTTTAGCATTATGCATTCTCCCTTAGAGAGAAAGTGAATGCCGTTTTTTACTCATTTTGGCAGGCACTTTGTGTGCCTGCCTGAATGTGCATTTTGCTGTTGGTTGTCCTTAGCTTATCAGATTTTAATGTCTTATAGCTTTAGAATCTATTTCTTTCCCAGATTTTCTCCCTCCCTAAACGATGCTATTTCAAATCTAAGAATCTTACAGCACCCTACTGAGGTTCCTTATGTACTTTGCCAGATTCAGCACTGCCAAAAATGATACTTTTAATTCCCTAAACATAGGCAATTAAGACATGGCTCAGCTGAAACTGGAACTGAAAATGTCATGAACCTAGGCATTTTTGCTTATCATGTTTTAAAATCCCCAAGATCTTATGAAATTTGGAGTGGTTTGGGGTACAATTAGATTGTAATGTTGATCATTATATCACTGTGAACTACAGATGCATTTTCTAAAAGGTTTGATTCTACTTCCTCCCAACCTGTTCATCCCATTATTAAAAGAAAAAAACAGTAGGAAAAAAACCTTCCAAAATAATGAAAGCTGAGGGGAAACATTCTGACATACCATATCAATTTGGTTAGAATGGCAAAGGTACAAGACTGATTTGAAAGAAGAGGGGTGGGGTACAAGGAAGAAATAATTTCTTGAGGTACCTTCCACTCTGATGGTATGATCTATCACTGTCACTCAAACTCACTAGCTAAATAAACTATCTCTATATTAGGTGGGCTTGGATTTCAAAACACAATAAATCTAAACTATATTTTACTTCAAGGAATTTTATTTGAAGAGTAAAGTTAGTTATACCCTATAATCTGATTTGTTATTCACTTCCCACATACAAAAATTCACATAAAAATCCCATGTTTTTTGAGTCTATTTGAGGTAAGCTGAGGGTGGTATTAAAATTTAGTCTACCTAGGAAGCAATTTAACAATAGTGCAATGCTATTTTTATACATTAATTTCCATATTATTCCCTTAGTTTTTTCCATTTCATATATACCTTATAATTTTTTTCTTAAAAAGTCTTATGAATTAAAATTTTTTAGTATTCCTCAATTCTTATAAATCCAGTCATTTAATACTAGCCTTTTAGACTCACTACAATGGAACAAACAAACCTTAAAATACAGATAGTTGAAGTGTAATATTTAAAGATTTTGTTCAATCATAATTACTAGAAAAATATTTTGCTTAAACTAAAATATACATATTAATGTGAAAGAAACACAGTAGTATATTTTAAATAAAACTAGTACTACATATTTCCCTATGGTACAATGAAAATATCAGGCTCATCTTTTAAAAGATTCAAGTCCTAAAAAAATAAAGTATAATAAATTTTAAGTTGGGATCATATTTAAAAGATTTTCATTCATTATTTTGTTTTTAGAGGACTAATTCCACAATCCTAATGCTCATAAATTTCTTTTAAAAGGGGATATACTATTAGTATAAGGAATGAAAACCAAATTATAAATTACCACTCAAATATATATTGATTTTTTAAAGTTGGAAGGTAAAACAATTTGAAATGTTACTATCATTCCCTTTTCTTTTGTCAGGTACAAATGTCTTGATGTACATATATGTGTGTATGTATATCTACATGTTATATAAACATACGTATATTTTGGGATATTTTTGTCTCTTATTTCTGTTGTGAGTGCTAGAGAGTAATGCTTAATTATCTGATGAATTCAATAGTAATTCTCACAAAAACATCAGTTAAAATCATCTTCACATATCACTCATTACCTCAGTTTATTACTAATTTGGAGGTGTGGTGGTATAAGCTACTCCAAATGGTTGACTGTACCAATCTTTAATTTTAGAAATGAAATCAAGTGCGAGAAGAGCTTGTCACTAAGCTGCCATTCACAGGTTTAAGGGTTAGCAGCACAGAGGGGTAACTTTATGGCTTTTATTCTTTTAGCTAAATATTAAAAGCAAAAGAATAAGGGGAGAATTAGAATTTTTTTTTGAAATGGCATTGCATAATTGCAGGGAAGTTATTAATTTGGGACATCACAAAATCAGTAATAATTTCAGGTTGGTTAAAAAGAAAAACAAAAATGGGTGAAAATAGACTAATAGCATTGTCATTAACAATCAAGAAGGTGGAACCATATGAAGAATTAAACTCATTTGACTTATTGGTATTCATGAAGATATTTTAACTGTGTGATAAAACAAGACTTAATAAATTCCAGGAGTAATAAGGAAAAAATGAAATTTTTATGGAGAATATTTCAAACTGTCAATGGCTTTTATAACATGATTCAGGAATTTTCTCTAGGATCCTTTCTTTCAATTTTAGAATTTTAGTTGCCATATATTATAATGGTTTTTCAGCTATGAAAGTAGTTTTCCAGTCAATGTTCCCTTGCCTTTCAAGGAGACAAACTGTTTTTCTTTCCTCTAAATGAGCACAATAAAATGGGTAAGCTGTCTGTGGGGAAAAAAAAAAGCTGTACAGACAAACTAGGGGAATAAGGCTCAAAAGAAAAATGTGGCACAGACAAAAGGAGATCTAAAGCATGTTTACAGGAGAAGATGCCATTTATTCTGCTGGTCAAAATAAATGGTTTCTTACCATAAAAATTTTCAATTAATTTTTTATAGAAATAAATCCCATCTTCTAACAGAAAAATCTTTGTGAAATACTCAATGCACATGAAAATAACATTTAAAGAACATTGGTCTGATAGGTTTAGTTTACATTGATATTCTTAAGCTTTTTCTTTTTTGGGGGGTGGGGTTGAGAGTAGATTTCAGGATTTTGTCATCAGCATTTGTTAAAAATGAAATATTTAAATTCTTTTTTGTCTTACCAGTTATAAAGTATGTTTTCAGCAGGCAGGTAACTGTGCAATACATTAAAAAATACAGCATATATGGAAAAATAAACAATCAGAAAGATTTCTCTGTCTCTAGCTATTGTAGGCAAACCAAGAATTGCCTTTCTGTCAAGCAAATACTGATGGAGATAAATGAAAAGATGGTGGTGAGCTCCTAATTTTTACCCACAAACTGAAACCAGAGAATGGATTTATGCTTCAAGGCAGCCAGATTTTTCCTTGTATACATTTCAACACTGCTATGGCACTCATTCCATTTTGTTTAAACTCCTTTAAAACTAAACATAGACTTTATACCCTTCTCTGCTAATTATATACTTTTTTTTTGTTTGAAGAAGCAAGCTCTTTATTGCTCATAATTTCAGCTATCACTTGCTTGGGCACCTTCTACAGATCAATAGCATATAGTTAAGTGGATGAAAAGGCTAAATGTGATTGTCATTTGCAAAGTAAGGATTATTTTTTAGCTTTTAAGTGCTACTCTTGAGTTTCATTTTAGAATGTGAAATTCAAGTCACAGGTATATGGTAGCTGTAGATTTAGTTTTTTGTGCTAAATTAAATATCTGTCATTTTTTAAGGTTAGAATACTGGCATGGATTATAATAAAAACTAGTGAGCCACCTGCAATTTTACAGATTCCATTGCTAGTAGCCATACATCTTTGATGGCAAAACTATATTGGTTGCAGCACCATAAAAATCAATAAATATTAACCTTTTCTGACACTTTCTGCACGGATGCTTTATCAATTGCTGTCAAGTGATAGAATAGTCAGTGATGTACTGTATTTTTTTGGCTGAGAATCTATAACAAACTTGGAAATCAATGTAGATTAACAAAACTTTTAAACATAAAACTATGAATAGAGTTTTCTAATTTTTAAGTAAAGTACACAAAACCTATTAGGCTCACAAATTTTAAGTAGCTGTCTTTAGGGGCACATAAATATCAAACTGCATTATAGACAAATAGACTAAATATTCAACCTACGTTATGAGAATTTCAAAATAAAAATAATGGCACAAGTTAAAAATAATCCACTATAACATTTTAGGTCATAAGCAGATATAAAGTTAGAGGGGTAAAAACTGGTTCTATTACACAATCCAATCTTATTTCTATTATACATCCATGACTCTGACTGCTGAATTACAGTTGATATCTGGCATAACTTCCTAAAGGTAAAAAGAAAAAGAAAAGAAAAAAATGTTTAGTAGAGAATTAAGATGCAGCTCTTAGGCTTTTAATTATAGAACAGGATCTCCTTCCAGGCAATACAATAATATCCTCTAGTGAACAAGTGCATATGCTTTTTGAACCTTCATAGCACATGCACTAGTAATTCTGTTAGTTCTATTACATTTCTACATGGATTAAAATGTTGATCCTTCTAACCCATCACTGTCCTGTATTGTCAATTTTTACAATAGGTAAACTATACTCAGAACTGACTAAGGTTCTGACCAAGAAATAGGTAAATTTAATAGGCTCATTTTATCCAGATGGGTTATATGAGGTCATTGAAAGCTAGTAACTATTGTTAAATGAAAAATGTAGACTTTTTGTTTATTGCATAGATTTGGTGATTAAAACAACAAGTTAAAACTTGAAGGATGGGTCATAATGATACGGGTATAGCCAAAGTCATGATGTTTGGGAGGCCCTTGTTCTAGTAGCATTTGTACTTAGTTTCAAAATTCAAGTGAAAAAACAAATCTTGAATGGAAGAATAAGTATACTTTAAAAAATTAAACAGCAATAGTTTAGGAAAGTAAACTACTATAGTAAGGGCAAGATAATTAGCAACATGATAAAAGCTTTATTACCCTAATTCCTGAAATTTAGCTAGAGAAAAGTACCATTTTACATTTGTTACTTTCAATATATATATTTTTATTCTAGAAAAATACTTCCTCTGGCAATCAAAGCCAAAACTTAGTTCTCAAAATAAATACAATAATCATTTGTCTTTATAAACTCAAAATTTGTTGTGTATTATAATTGAAAATCTGTTACCCTAAAAAAAGAACTACATTTCCCAGGAGCCCACTGACTTCCTATCATTACGTACATCCTGTAGATAGGGGATATTAGGTGGGGACATGCAAGGTCCCTTCTCTTTACTTCTGGTCCCAAGCTTGGTGGTGGTAAGGTGGGTGTTTGAACTGGCTGATCAGCTATGGGAACAGGTTTTTATTTTGTACCCTCTTTATTCCTTGATTTCTAATGATCTTTAACAAATCTCCGTAAAATATATATTTTTTAATATCAAGATTGTAATTTTTACAGTTGTTTGCCTTTTAAATTAAACAATTCATCAATTTACTACCAATTAATTTTAGCTATAAAGACACATGAATTTTAAACATGACCATAATAGTGAGGAAATCCAATAAAATTGAAACAGCAACTTTCCTACCCTCCCCTAAAATGGGATTCTGCAAACTAACAGGTTTGGGGACAGAAGGTGGGAGGACCCTAAAACCTAAAGATAACATTAAGTATTTGGTATCACATTGAAGACTAGTAGCATGAAAACATTTTCCCCCATATAATGTATAGTAGACATTCCAGATGAATAATAGGCATTCACCTTACCCACAAGAGTAATCAGATCATGAGCCACTTGTGTGAACCTACAGTTACCTATCAAAAAGTGCTTTATGCTCAAATATAAACTGCATTACAAAAAGCTTGTTCTTAAAATGACCAATCATTATTTTTAAAAAATCTCAAACTAGGATTTTAATATACCCTTCAAAAATAAGAAGGAGCCTGTTATCTCTTTTACTATCTTTTATTCATGTCTTATCAACTTTTTAAAGAGAACTTTAAAACTAAAAAAAAGTCCTTAAGTGCTTTCATATGTCTGCTAATGAAAGATATATTTCCTACCCCCTTTATATTCCCTGGGCAGAGAGATATCTAAGCTTTTGCAAAAATAGGAACCAGGACTGAGCTACTGTCATCTCATCTCTGGTGAAAGACTGGGTCTTTAAGTCAACTATGTAACTTAATTTACTTGAGTATATAAAAAACTGGAATCCTTTCCTTTTCAATGGCCTGTATTTGAAAATAATCAATAATCAATTTCTTTTTTCACAGTCAAATTACTTGTGTAGCTAAATAATAGGACCATGGTTGTCTAGTAGACCTTGGTTCAACCATTACAACTACACAATAACCAACTTGAGAAAATCTGTTCTAGTGTCATAAAGCTACACACTTACCTTAGTTTATAAATATCATAAAGCAGAAGTTTTTAACATGAGGAATATCAACTTTTTCAAAGATAATTGATAACTGTATTCCAACATAATTGGTTTCCTTTGAAAGTCTATATATTTTTCTTTTATGCATTCAAATATATCATTCTGAGGAGTCTATAGGTTTTAACAGTTTGCCAAAGGGGACCATGATACAAAAAAAAAAAAAAACTTAAGAATCCCTGTCAAAAGAAAATTAACCAAAAAAGTATAAAAATGAAGATTTGAACCCCAGACTTCAATCCCCAGAAGTCCTTGGTACTTCCCAGAATTCTGTATAATCTCACCATAGTCTCCACCGGGATGAGATCACAATTTATTATTTAAAGGGCTCTCTGCCTCTCAAGAGCTCTCTTCCTCTACTCAGAGATTGCAACATGTTGTAAGTAGGCTGAGAATGGGCTAATTGTGCCCTAGGCACATGGCTTATTATTTTGTATCCTTTATTTCTAATAATCTTTAATAAATCTCATAAAATATAATACTTTTAATATAAGGGACTAAATTAACTGTTACAGTAATGGCAACCACTAGATTGGATAAGAACTCAAAAAAAAAATTTTTTTTTTTTTTTAAAGATAGCCTAGATAATGATTTCTAAGTTACGTTTCTCCAAGGCTTTTTAGCAAAGGCTCTTGACTCAGCTGGCTCCTACCTGCTTGCCTGTGCTCCTGTCTGTAGCCATCCGCTTCGGACCTTCTTGACCAAGATAGCTCACCTGGTCCCAGCCCTACCCACCCCGGCTCCGGCTCCGGCTCCAGTTCTGGCTCTTGCTCCTGGCCACTCTCTCACTCATCTGGCCCAGCTGATCCCCGGCCCCAGCAACTCTGGCCTCGGAGCCAGAAGATTGCCCCAGGCTGTTGGTAGCAGACCCAATTTCTTCAGGATCAAAAACAGCTGGTAAAAACAGGGGGTGTTCTTTCCTTAGTCTCCACATGGCAGGGGACAGGGGACCACAGGGGGAGAACAAAGAGAAGGAAGCGACTTTTCCAAACAGGAAGTTGATTACAAGCCTGGCTTATTTAAGAGGATATCTTTTGAGTGCACTGATACTTTTATTTATCTCACCTGGGATTCAGGGGAAAAATTCAGCTCCCTGCAACTCTTTAGCCAAATTTGAGATTCCTAAAACCCACCTTTACTATGGGGGGCCAGCTCAGTGGTTCAGTGGATTAAGAGTCAGGCCTAGAGACAGGAGGTCCTGGGTACTAATCTGGCCTCAGACACTTCCTAGATGTGTGGCCCTGGGTGGGTCACTTGATCCCCATTGCCTAACCCTTATCAATCTTCTGCCTTTGGACAATAAGCATCTAAATGGACTAAAAAAAAACCACAATGAACTTTAAAGAGACTGGAGGTTATATTTTTAAGGCATTTCAGACTCCAATGTTTCTTTTTTTAAATCTCTGCATTCTATTGCATTTTACTGATTGTTTTAATATTTAGTTTTGTTGGTTTTAAGTTCATATATTAATATATTCAATAATATTCTGTTACATTGAATCATTTTAATGTACTGGGTTTTAACTACTGTTAAATTCTGTTGCTTTTCCCCTATAACTATACTGAACAAATATTATTGAATAAGCCCATATATAAAAACAGCCTTTTTCTGTTTTGACTTTGTAAATTGTCACATAGAGGATAGATGGACTTCATCAGAACATTGCTACACCTGTAAAAACTTGTGACAAATATCCATTTTCTTTAAAAATGCCATAGAGAAACTCATGTAAAATATGATAGTGGATTTGTTTGCTATTGTAATTAATTGGGCTATTGAGAATTTTGGGGATATTGAAACCTACATATTTGTATTACTGTTCTTTATAAAAAAACCAAAACAAAACTGTTACCTTGTGAAATTCATTTGCTCATACTCACAGTGGATCATGGCCAGGTATGAAGAGGAAATGGATCTCATTTTTGGTGAGAAAGCCTTGTATTCTATATTTTTCTTAGCTGACAGTGTGTCAATGATTATAAGCTTTATTTTTATTTTTAAAACTTTTATTATATTATTTTTCTTACATGTGCAATATATTATTTCAGTCTTTTATTTTTTCTCTCCTTTTTATATTTGAAGCACATGTCACCAGGATTAATATTTCTTTAAACTTTTTAAATCTGCAGTAATATAAGTTTAAAATACATTTGCTATAATGTCAATGCATGCCCCAAAAGCTTGAGACTATAAAAATGATGCCACTAATTGTTTAAAAATATTTATGGGACTTTGCTTAATGATTCTGTCTGATTCCAGGACAAGATATACAAAAGAGCCATTGCACAGGGCCAAAGGGGGGGGGGGGAGAAGGAGGGTGAGGGAAAAGGAGAGGGACAGGGACAGGGACAGGGACAGGGAGAGGGATATATATATATATATATATATATATATATATATATATATATATATATATATATATATATATATATATATATATATATATATATATATATATATATATATATATAGTGAGAGAGAGAGAGAGAGAGAGAGAGAGAGAGTGAGAGAGAGAGAGAGAGAGAGAGAGAGAGAGAGAGAGAGAGAGAGAGAGAGAGAGAGATCCAGGAAGGATTGATGCACTTCTAAGCCAATACAAAGGACTTGAACCTAGTGTGAAGACTTGAGGTTGGGACACTTAACATATGTTAAGACGTAGGCCTTCCTTGTATCCACATTCTTTGTGAAAATACTTATAGACGAGTATCTCAAATTTGGCTCCTAACCTGGCTTCTATAATCTAGTCACTTTTCTGTCTTTCATACTGTGGCAACTTTCTGTGATCCTAGATACTGACTGGGTAAATGCTTAATTACTTATATCATTTTAATTGAGCCCTGATTCAAGGACCTGTTATAGATTTAATTTTTTCTTACTTGGAATTTTTACACATAAGACTTTGATAATCTATATTTTCATCCAGAAATTATCTTTTTTATTTGGATTTTTCTGATGTCTTTTTAATTTCTCTTGCCAAATGATTCATATACCTCATAACTCAGCCATGCATCCCTAAATGATCCCTGTGTTTTTCAATCACCCTCTTCAAGGGAGGAATGTAAAAATATTATTATTTTAAATTGCAAAGTTTAAATTCCTTTTGAGAAGAATTTTAGGTTAAGAAACATGCCACCTCTCTGAATCCAGAAACTGAACTGTTTGGAGAAGACACCATGAAGACGCCTCCAGACCACAAGCTGCACGAGAAGATCAAGAATGAACTTTGGGTGTGGTTGATTGAACATTTATTTGTATGTATACTTTCATGCCAAAGGGGATTGCCCCCTAACTGTTTTTTTGTCAATGTGTCTAGCAATTATTGCTTTTGTTCTTTTTTCCTCTTATCTTCAAATTATTGTAATCTTTAAGTTGATTACGTTTTCATGATCCTTTTGGGGAAACTGGTTTCCCAATAACGATCAAAGGGGGTTGTGTAAAAATGGAGATTTGAAGCCCAGACTTCAATCCCCAGAAGTCCTTGGTACTTCCCAGAATTCTGTATAATCTCACCAGAATCTCCACCTGGAGGAGATCACAATTTATTATTTAAAGGGCTCTCTGCCTCTCAAGAGCTCTCTTCCTCTACTCAGAGATTGCAACATGTTGTAAGTAGGCTGTGAATGGGCTAATCATGCCCTAGGCACATGGCTTATTATTTTGTATCCTTGATTTCTAATAATCTTTAATAAACCCCCAAAAATATAATACTTTTATCACAAGAGACTAAATTAACTGTTACAAAAGTATGAATGGATTCTATCTATAATGGAAGTAGTATTTCCAGGTTTGTTATTAGTAGAAAAATAACCTGCATCTTGCTATGATTATTATCTTCCTATATCAAAGAACAAATATTTAGAAAGAATTTATTATGCCCTAGTCACTACATTACATACATAATATTAAAACATGTTTCCAACTTCTTTATTCTTATTTTTTTAAACCCTTAACTTCCAACCTAAGTTTAGGTTCCAAGGTAAGGAAGTGGTAAGTCTAGGCAATTTGGTTTAAGTGACTTGTCCAGGATCACACAACTAGGAACTATCTGAAGTGAGATTTGAACTCAGGACTTAGGCCTAGCACTTTATCCATTCAGCCACCTAGCCACCCTAACATTTCCTTATTCTTGGAAAGATGTCCTTTATTTTGTGAGATTCAAAGTTAAAGAATATTACATTTTCTCTTCTAAAATTAACCTTTAATTGAATTTCAACTTCATATAATTTCAAGCAAAACTTTCATAATACAGAAGAAAGAAAATAAACTTCAAATTAAAAAATTTCAATACATTGTTTTGGTAAAATTGTCAACTATCTTATCTGTGTATATGCTGTAAACACCCAGGACAATGTAAGCTCACTGTGGGCAGTGACTATTTTGTTTTTGTCTGAATATTCCTATGGCCTAGCTTGGTGCCTTGGCATGTTATGAGTTTTTAGTAGAACTGAATGGAATCATGCTTTAGGATGGAGACAGTTTTGTTCATCAACAATTATCCTGTTACCTCAATCTAAAAGTATTGCATGACTATGTATATGGATCAGCAGTTATTTTCAACTCTATGGAATGCATTAAAAACAGAAAGTTTAAAAAAGGTACAAGGCTGGGGAACACCAGTAGTCAGACCAAGTAGACTCTCAGTACAAGATATAGGTTCCATAGGTGATGAAAAATTATGAAATCTCTAGTATACTACAAAGAATAGCATAACTTCAAGAAGAAAAAAAATGGAAAATTCTCTGTTTATATGTATTTTACTATTTCCATTAGCAACCAGTAAACCACCAAAGCAAATGGCTAACAAAGACTTTTAATAGGAATAAAACTTTGTTTACTCCCTCAAGTGTATGTTAAGGTACTTAGAACAAAATTGTTCTACCAAGTATTTTTTAGTGTTTTTATTATATGGTTTAATATGTCACAGAGACAACTTACTTTATACAATACTCTTGTTTCAGAAAACATTTCATCTAAAAAATTATTTTGGGGGAGGGAATAAAATAACTTTAAGGGTACTACTGGGGTTTCTTGTTTTAAAATGACCTGATCTAATGCCTTACTATCATATGAAGATGACTATGACTTTTCAAAAGCTGGGTAGGCTGTATCAACAGAGCTTCAGCTCTGGCAAGTGCTACCATATAAGAAAGACTTCTAGTAGGGTCTTATCTATAGACTCTATCTGCTTTCTGAGGACCAGGAGAAACTCATTAAAAGTAGCTGACTATTTAGTGACAGTGGCAAAGTAGGAGAAAAGGCAGTACTAAGAAGAATAGAGATTTTAGACCATTTAAAAACATTAACATACTAAATAATATTCTAAGTAGGTGGGCATATTAATCCTATCAATCTTGACATCTACAATATAAAATTGAGAACATAAAACTAAGCTGCAGTTAAATAGAAAGATGGCTCACAGATTCTCCTCAAAGGAGAAAAAAAAATATGGCAGATTTACTATCATTAGTCAATCAACAAGCTTTTCCTCAACACCTACTGTCTACAAGGCACAGAGAATACAAACAAAGACAAAATACAATCCCTGCTCTCAAGGAGCTGATATTCTACATGAAAGTAAATAGGAACAAGCAAGTTATATTCAGGATAAATACAGAGGGAAGGCACTAAAACTAAGGAGGAATGGAAGACTTTCTTTAAATTGTTGGTCCTTAGTTGAGGCTTGAGGACTCAGGACACTATAATCATAAAGGAAAGAATTTCAAGCATGATGCACAGACAGGGAAAACACGCAGGGATAGTAGATGAAGAGTCTTTTGAAAGGAACATCTAGGAGACTATTATCACTAGATAGGAAAGTGAGGGTTATGACTAAATGGGGGCAGGAGACAGTGACATGGCAAGATTTGTACTTAAGATCAATTTGATAACTGAGTGTAAGAGGGACTGGGGTGCAGAGAGACTTGAGATGGGTAGACTAACCAGCATATTTTTGCAATATTCCAGATGTGAATTGAAGAGGGCCTGAACGTTACCAGAAGAACATGAAATATAAATTATATGGGATATTTGCCATTTTAAATTGCCTTGGTCAGCATAAGAAATTATAAAAAAAGGACCTCGAAGATAAGGGCATATTGTGCACTAACAAGAGAAAAGGAGGTAAAAATAGTACATAAAAAAAAAATTAACAACTCTAAACAAAATCAACATCTATAAACAGTACCATTAATACAAATAGAAAAAAGGCAAAATGTTAGAAGATGAATAAGAATTAAACAAGTGACTGAAATTTAAAGAATAAGAAATGGATAAAGAACAGACTTTAAAAAAGAATATCCCCATTACAACTATGTAAGTTTTACTGAAATAAGTCAGTGAACACAATGAAGACATGGAAATTAGACATCATATCACTCAAACACCTATCTCCTTATCTGCAAAAATGTCAAAAATAAGGAAGATGATAAGTAATATCTACTCATAAATATTAAAAAATAAAGGAGAAAACAAAGTTGGTAAATGAGAAATTGAGCAAGATCATCCAGAGACCATTTAGGGATGAAAGTAGAAAAAAATTTAAAAACAGAAGTCAGTATTTCCATATAAAACATTTTTTCATAATTGACAATGAAAAAACAAGATTTGGACTCTACTATGAGATGTCTTGAAATGCTGTATAATGCAGGATATCCACTGAATAAAGAGATGGATAATGGAGGAGCAGCTGGAATAAAGAATACAGAGAGGAAGTCTGTAATAGCAGAAATATGTCTGAGACTTTTAAAGGATCTTTTCCCAATAAAATCTGAGAAAAGAATACCAAAAACTTGAAAAAAAATTTAGAGTATGTGACTACTGAAAAAGGGTAACTTAAAAAAATATCAACAACTCCTGAATATCATCCTTACCTCTCTACCCTAAAAATTCTTTACGAGAACAATTAGGTAGTAAACAAAGCATTTAATAGGAACTAACTAGTATATCCAACATTGTTGGCCCTGCCTTTAGGGATGTCTACTGCTAAGTCCAAATCAAGAAAAAATTTGCCCCAAAGCTGATAAGGCTTTGACACTCAGATATTTGGAGATGAAATTAGGCTGATTGCATTAGACTCTAAAATACTGGATGAAGAAAGTCCATTGCCCATATTATGATATACAATTAGAAAGATAGTCAACAAATCAAGCTATCAATAGACAAGTACGTGCTCTGACACACACATGGACACACTCTGTGGATAAACAATGAACTGGGTTTAGGATAAGAGGAGAGTAGCAAATTGTGCCATGATTTTAATGATTCCTAGCTTTTCCTGGAAATCAAAGTCCATCTTTTAACATCAAAATTCTTTTGATGATGCAAGGGTAATGGTGGGAGGAAGCATGTTTCAATATGTTATAAATAGTGCAATAATATAAAGGAATATTTTAAAGGCTAAATGTGTGTGTGAATAGAATGGGAAATAGACAAGTCAAGTAGTGAGAACAAGGGGTAACTGATAGTCCAGGTATTCTAGTAGTAATCACCAAATGTAAAGAGATTTTAGAAGAAGACTCAGCATGATTAACAGATCCTCTCTGGAGGAATTATAGAAGATACTGGCAAAGGTTGAACAAGAAATGAAGGTGTGTGGTTGTGATATAGATCACCTCACATCAATGGGACACCTTTAAAACCACTTAAGTTTAAGACTGTAGTTATTAAAAAGAAATTTTTTTTTGGTAAGGAAAAAATTAGAATATAATACAAATAATTCCTAATTTAAGATTTTAATAAAATTTAAAATTTCTGTGCAACAAACCATATTTACTTACAGATGTTTTAGCACCAATTAGTAATAAATTCAACTATTTAATGAATTGGTATTTGCTGAGCTGTGGTTACTATTTATGTGCTATGAGAGATACTGGTAACCAAGATATGGCCCCCTCCTCTTTTAGAATATAATAACAATAGCACTTAGTCTTATAGGAGTTATACAATTCATACAAGTGTCTGTAATACATGACAGAATGCAGTTAGTGTCAGAGAAGAGGCATGGATATAACTATGATTATTCAGAAGAGTAGGAGATCAAAGAGATAATAAGGAAAAAGACTGGTACAAAAATATTTATAGCTGTACTTTTTGTGGTGGTAAAAAATTGGAAAATGAGGAGTGTCCATCGATTGGGGAATGGTTGAAAAAATTGTAGTATCCGATGGTGATGGAATATTATTTTTATAAAAGGAATAAAGAAATGGAGGAATTCCATGTGAACTAGAAAGACCTCCAAGAACTGATACAGAGTGAAAGGAGCAGACCTAGGAGAACATTGTACACAGAGACTGATACACTGTGGTACAATTGAATGTAATGCACTTTTCCACCAGCAGCAATGCAGTGACCCAGGACAATCCAGAGGAACTTTTGAGAAAGAATGCTATCCACACCCAGAGAAAGAACTGTGGGAACAGAAATGCAGAAGAAAAACATGATCAATCATGTAGTTCGATGGGGATATGTTTAGGGTTTTGGCATTAAAAGATCACTCTACTGGAAATATGAATAACAGAAATAGCTTTTGAACAATGATACATGTATAACCCAGTGGAAGTGCTTATGCACAAGAGCTGTGAGGGCAAAAAGTGCACAATGTTTCCTTTTTGAGTAAGCCAATGTTTCTATATTAGAGGATTTTTAAAGGGAATCAGAAGTATGACCAGGAAGATAGGGTGAGACCCATTAAAGGACAATAAATGTCATCCTGAGGATTTTGGAATTTGAAGAAATCAAGATACCACAAAAAAGTCTGAATTTGTATTTATTTGTTAAAATGACAATTTTTAGGAAAAATGTCTTATTTGTTACATTCCCCCCCCCCAAGATAATTAAGGTTTCGTGACAATCTTTAGATAATACCATAAATTATATTTGTTTTCTGGATCTCTGGATATAAAGTAACGTTAGTCTCTATCTTGAATATTATTTGCTCTACGATATAATTTGACTACTAAATGAATTGGAATAAATTTTAGATACAAGCAAAAGGTCACAGCAATCAAACAGCACCTAATTCAAGTTCTCTGTTCCAAAGATCTAAATAAATATCTGATGGTGATGAAGGGAATGGTGAGAAATGAATTTCTTCATGTTGTCTCAATTTCAGGTCGACTAATATTGTACCTATATAAAAGAATCTCAGTGTCTGATTTGAATGTAGCCTCAGAGATTATTATCTAATTCAACCCATAGGAAAATAGAAACACTCCCAAAGTCAGCCTCAAATGGCTGTTTACAAATACATATTATTCTAGGTCATGTACTTTATTTTTCAGACATAAAAGTTATCATCTAAAGTTGTTCTATGAGCTTTATTTAAACTTAAAAACTTAAATTCCCCTACTAATTTTAGATCCATTCTTAATATCAAAATTGAAGATTCTAGATTTCAGGAAAAAAATCATATTAAACTTTTTCTTACAGAGGTTTTTATGCCATGTCCATCTTATATCCACTTAGTAAAAGCAACTACACATGATGTCTAAAAAGTGAAGAAATGACACAAACTGAAGAATATACCTTTATTAGTAAAGATATATTAATCTTCTCTTCAGAATAAAATAGATTTTTGCCACTAGATTACATTAAGATTTGGAGTACCTATCGTACTCCAGACTCATCAAGTCTATGTACTGTTGAAATTATTTTCTCTTTCTATGCTTTTATAGGCTTTACAAGGACAAGGGAAATGTCTTTCTTCTGTGGGGTGACTAGTGCCTATCCCTACTTCATTTGGTGCAAACACTTACAGACAAGCTCCTTTTTGAACTGATCATTTTCTAGAGGTCATTCAGACCATAATTTCAGGGCCTAGCCACTATCCTGATGGTCCTTCTTAGGAAATTGGACCCAGTGGGAACGTTTTTTCCCTCTGCTTAGTCTATGGGTCAGCATTTTCCTTCCCTTGTACTTCTTAATTCCCTTAAGTGGCAATTATTTAAGGCACAGTTTGAGAAGGTGCAATCTACATTCATCCAATAAAACCTAAATATTAAAAAGGACAGAAAAATTCAGCATGGTTACTAAGGATAAATGGGACAGCATTTAGGATTTGAAAGGTACCAAAGAAGTGGTACAAGAGTAGATAAAGGGAAGTGATAAAAAAAAAACTATTGGAGTAAAATATAATTTAGAAGAAGTAAAAGGGAATAATATGTGTCAAATAGACAAAGCATCTTAATTACAAAAGGTTAATATCAGAGTCAGTCAAAGAATAGGTGGAAAAATGACTGAAAATTCATTCAATGACAGAAACCAAGAGGAAAGACTACATTAAAATTTTTAGCATCAGATAAAATATATACAAATTACTGTTCTAAAATCAATATCTACATTAAAATATATGAAATTACTTCATAAAGATGTATGTTCTAAGTATTGTCAGTTCATTTTAAGACATGATATTAAGGAATGTGTTTTTCATGTTTTTAGGACACAAATTTAGGATCATTTTGGATAAATACACATGGAAATGATTTAAAAATCATAAACAAGTGGATGATGAAACACAGAACCCTTAAAAAAATCTAAAAATTCAGAAACTAAAAGTTTTGTATAATCTCATGTATAAACTGAATGGAAAAAGGAAAGGAAATAAACCAAAATGTCATTGTCTTCGCTGTAGTAAAAAAGGTCAACAGGTGGTAGTATCATGTAGGCAATAATACACTCCAAGATGTGGTTATCCTAAAATATAGTGCCCCCAGGTCTAGGGAGCATTGTTAATTTAAGCACTCAGGAAATATAATCTTTGCATAACTATGTACTTGGCATGTTGTTCAGGGTAGCTATCTTATGCAATGATACTTGTTACAAATCCAATTTCAATCTTAACTTCTTTTTAAAAAATGTTTCCTGTCCTCTACTCAGAATAGTAAATATAAATTTTTTAATTTTTAAAAGGTATGGCATTTGGTTTAATTGGCCACCTATCTGGTTTATATACAAATTAAAATATGTGGTTTTTCTGTTTGTATTTTTGTTTTGGCTGACAAAATCCAGATTGATTTAAAATCTCTACATGGTAGGCAGGTATTCCAAACATCTAGTTGTAAATCACACTTTACTCCATAAAAGCAAAACTAATTTTCTATAAATTTTACTTTTTCTGTACCACATTTTTTCTTTTGAAAAGTTTACTTCTCCTTTGTGGGCGGGAGAGTACAGCCCATTTGACAATTATTAGATGTAGAATGGCATGAATGCTATAAAAGAAACTGTAATTGAGCCCCTTCAGATAATGAACTGGTCTATATTAATCAATTTAGAGGTTATAATCATAAAAGTTAAGAAAACTCCATGTAGTAGTAAATTTCTTATTTCAATGACAATACAGAATATATTTATTAAGAAGTATCAAAAATTTTCAAATGAAAAAATACTTCATTTTAAAAATATACAACATACAAATAAAGGAAGGTGTGTATCACAAATCCAAATAACTAATAATTAGGTAATTTAATTATAAAAATATATAGTTAAACAACATCAGTTTCTAGAAGTAGAGACAATAAAGACAGAACAAATCAAATGGTAGATATACTCTTATACTTCACAAGACATTGGATTATTATTCTTGTTCTTTTACTTGCATATACCTACCAAGCATTTTCTTAATGACTAAAAGAACAAAACAACATTGCAAAATGTAGAAATGTCTTCTGTGACTAAACGAAAACCTATATACAACGAAAGATTTTAAAACCAAACAACAAACAAGAACAATCCTATCTAACATTGATATAGTGCTTATTTGTCAGGCATTGTGATAAGCACCTTATAATTATTATCTCATTTTATCTTCATAACAACCCTACAAGGTAGATGAGGCAACTGAAGCAAATAGAGATGAAATTAATTGTCCAGGGTCACAAAGCTTTTTAGTAAAGTATGCAGTGTCAAGAGACCAGATTTAGACTCAGATATTTTGACTGTAGGCCCAAGGCTCTATCCACTTTTTCAAGTCAAGAGTTATCATTAATCATTCCAGTAAGATAGTAATTTATAACTTTCTTAAGGCATACCAGTGTTTTAAATTGTGTTTGATTGATTGGTACAATCACTAGATAAATATTTATTAAGTAACTATCAAGTGCCAAGTACTATACTAAGAGTTAGAGAAAGAAAAAAGGGGAATAGTTCTTATCCTTAAGAAGTTTGTATTTTTATGATGGAGACTATGTAAACACAAGCAGGTATATAAAAGATACAAGGAAACTAAGGGAGAAAACACTAAGAACTGGAAAATGGGAGTGGATTCTCTCCCCCACTACAAATTGTATTAGAGGTTGAGTGAAGTGAATACAGATGATAAAATGGAAATGTAGAATTTAGAATGTTTTTGGGCGGATGGAATAGAAAGGAAAAGTTTAACTTGTTAATATAAAACAATAGCTGTATATAATATAAAACAAAAGCTATCTATCTAGAACTCTGAGGTGGAGTTGATAAAGGGTAGAATTATGAAGTAAAAAGATGGAACTTAAATAAATTGATAAAAAGAAGAGAAAACTGGGGGGGGGGGTTCTCATTAAAAGCAGAGAGGCTGAGACAATTAACCTATTAGAAACATCCAAAGAAAGGGGAGATGAATGGAGAAAAGAGAGGAGAGCTTAATTAAGAAAATTAATTGAATAACCCATATTGAATTGCTTGTCAACTGAGAGGGGGAGGGAAGAAGGTAGGGATACAATGTGAATAATATAATTGGACAGCTTATGTGGAAATTTGTTATTAAAATAAAGAAAAGATAAAAATAAAAGTAATTGAAAACCTAATCAAACAATATTTATGGTCAAAGCTCAAGGAAGAATGCCTGTATAGAGAGTTGGAACACATATGAACATAGGAGAACTGTTCCATATACAAAAAGGAATGAAAATTTCAAAAATATTTTGAAGAAGGTAAGTAGAATGGTGAGCAATTTGAAAACAATATAGGGAAAAACAGAAAGGCATGGGGAAGAATGATATGAGGAAGGAAAAACTAAAGGAAGATATAATAGTTCAACTTGAACTTGAGGTTTCAAAAAGGCTGAACTTAGTAGCAAGTAATGGAAATTATGAAGTCAGAACTCAATTCAATTTAAAGAAAAACGAGAGCTTTCTACTAAAGGTACAAGATTCCTTGTAAGATTCTGAACTAGACACTAAAGGTACCTAAGCAAAGACTGGATTGTCCAATGGCAATGTCATTCAGGTTTTTGGACACAGTGTTCTCAGTGCTGCTTTTATGTGAACTTTAAAGTTTTTCTAATTCTAAATGACTATGGTTTATACTAGATGCTATGATACTAATTACAATGCAAATCAATGAGATGTTTTATTGCATTATTTCTTCCTTTAAAAAGTTTGATAACAAATGTTTAAATCAAAATTAAGATCATACTTCAGCTCAGAGCAAGATATAAAAGATACAAAATTCTAAATGAAATTATGTTAAATATAAATAGAAGTAATATTTGTAACAAATATTAATAATCATTTAACAATCTTGGGCAAAGCAACAAGTTATATTTCAACTTTATCTTAAAATAAGTATTCCAAAGGCATTTAATTTTTGGTTAAAATATTAAAAAATCATTTTTGTGCTTTGAGTGATGTGACTGTGTTTATTAACATAACAGTCAAAAATCTTGACATTTTCATGCCTGGAAGATGAACACAGGCACATTGATATTGCTATAAATAATAAAACACACTGATGTGGATATTAAATGTCTTATTCAAAGCAAAAGAACATTTAATTATTTTATTCCTTCCTAATCAAATATAAAACATTTTCTATATGTAATTTTTCTATATGCAGCAGTATTCTTAGTTGCTGACAGAGGAAATGGTATAGAAAAAGCAACTAAGCATAAAAAAGAATAAATTTTCAAACCAAAACCATATTTAGCTAAGTATCACAACAAAAGACTCATATTGTAACATGGTAATATACATTAATGTTTATATATGTAACAAAAAGATTTTAGACTCTTTAGAAGAGTGAGAGAAAAGTCTGTCACCTCTATGCATCCCTTAGGTCTTGCTAAGGTTACCTCCTTTACTGCCTTGCACAGATTCAGGCTACTGATCATGGGCAGTAATAGGACTTGAGATCAATACATTCAGCTTAAATTTAACAGTAGACTGAATTGAGAGAGTAGCAACTGGGGCAGAAGCAAACTTCAAAAGAAAGAGTTAACTTAAGCCTTGGGCTTTTGCTGGCTGGCTGTGAATGGCTATGGGCCTGATACAAAAGAGAGCTAAAATACACCCTAGGGATATAGGAATAATGTATAGAATCTGGGAAAATGTTCTAACAATTAAAAATACAGTAAAGTCAGCTATATTGCAATGGAGAATAATAAAGTTTCCCTCACTAGAGGACTTTTTAAAAAAGCTAGATGATGGCCTGTCAGGTATACTGCATAGGGGATTTTTGGTCAGGTACAGGTTAAACTGGTTTAATTCTGAAGTGCCTTCTAATTCTGAAATCAAGAATGCAGCTTTATTTGTCTTTCTATACTTGGTAAGGCATATTATATGTTGTTCAGAATACTTGTTTGTTTCTACAAGATCAAAACTAGGTCTTAATTTCCTCAGCTATAAAATGAGAGGGTTAGACAATATACTCTCTTATATAAAAAATTATATAAACTGTACATTTTTTATGGCATGAAAAAACTGGAAACCAAATAGGTATATATTAATTAGGGATTATCTTAATGAAATGTGGCATATGAATAATGATAGAATAGTATTGGGCCATAAGAAACAATGAATATGAAGAATTCAGAAAGAAATAATAGGAAGACATCTATGACACAAAGCAGAATCAGGCAAGCAATATAGTCAATGACTTTACATACTATTTCTTACTAGAAAGGATAAAATGAAGCTGAATGCATTATAATTCTAATAACTAAGCTTGGTCCTTTTGGAAAGATGAGTATATTTTCTTCCCTCATTTTACTAGAGGTGGGGGTCTGTTGGTATAGAATATTATATAAGTTTTCAGACATGTTTGATGTGTCTCTTGGTTTCACTGAATTTTTTTTTTTATTGAGAAAGGCTTACTAGGTAGGAGTATTGCATTAATGTATCTGTGAGACTGGATGAAAAAGAAAGAAAATTAAATTTTCACTGAAAAAGCAGTAACTAAAAATAAATGTGCAAACAGACTGATCTTTGATTCTTAATGAATTTTTCCAGTTTCCTTTGTGTGGGGAAAAAAGGGACAATGTAGCAGATCATAGTTTTACAAAGGATTTGTTATTTTTTAAACCATTGATAAGTAACTATTTCTGTGCCTCAGGATACATAAGATGTTCAATATCAACAAGGGATTATAAAAATGCCTAATATAATTTGTATTCAATATGTCTTTAAATAGCAATGAAAACTGAAGTGGCTTATCTGGTAAATGTAAATAATTCAATGCCAGTGGAAGCAATAAAAACCCTTGGTGAAATAAACTAAAACATAATTATCACTAAAATCTTAAAGGTAGCTATGGTAGAATCTATTATATTTGCTTGCAGGGAAATCTCTAGCTCAAAATCAGGCATCTAAAAATCAGTTATCTAAACTATAACATCTGTGTATTTGGCAAATTATTCACCTAGATTTGTTATCGGAATATAACTTGAACTGTTACTCTCATGTCACTCAACAGCAGCACCTACTGGCCAATTAAAAAGAATATAAAAAAAAAACAGTTATAAAGGGAAAACATTTGAACATTGCTTATTGAAAGTGATTGACAAAATTTTAATTTTCAGACTCAGGGACCATTGAGGAATTTGTTTACTTCATTTTCTAAAATACTCATTTCATCTAAAATCCAGTTTCCTCAATATGAACAGTTATCTTCAAAAGAATCAAGATCAAGTCTAATTTTAATTTGCAAAATCAGATGACAGCTGTGTAAGTCCATTAAAATACTGTCCAAAAATAGAGCTCCATTCCAATAAAACTATTATTTAATTTTCGATGAAATGCAACATAATTAAATTAATCTACACTGCTTGCAAAAGGTTCTTGCCTTTTCCTTTACAAATAGAAAATCACTTATGCTAGGTTTTTATTTCAAGCACACACTAAAATTATGATTCTTGACAAAAGGAAAGAATGACTGGCTGCCAATCAATCTGAAATGCTATTGAAAGACTGGCACTAATAGCTGTGACAAGAATGAACCTGTTTGAAGCAAAGCTTTTTTTTTTTTTAAAGAACTAGACCAGCCATCAAAAATATTTTATCTAGCTGAGACCTAATCTATATTTTGCTACAGTAAGAACTGTTAGCAGATTTAAGTGACTGCTTCACCTTGATGGATTTTTATTCTTTTAAAATAATGCATTTAAGTGCCTTTTTTTCATTACTTAGAAAAAAATGGCTACTATAGAAAATATTAAACATCTGAGAGAGGGCAATAATTTTATTTTTAAAAATATTTTTTCCTGAATAAAAACCAATAACTATAGACAGTCAAAGTGTTTCTTTACTACAGACATTGTTAATATTTATTTGATAAAGCAGAAAGAACAATGGATTCTGAACTTGTCTTGGCTTTGCCTCTTCAGAATAATGGGACCTTGATTAACTCACAACTTCTTTGGGTCTCAATTTCCTCATCTTTACAATGGGGGGGGGGGGTTGATTAGATTGTCTTTAATGCCTCTTCCAGGTATGTAAATTCTATAATTCTAAATGTTATTTTATTGGCTTATTAGGTGTAAAAACCACAAGCTCCATCAACAAAAATGTTCAAAATTCAACTTCCTCTTTTCCAATGTGGATAAATATAAAGGGGTTAAAAATTGGTCTTTTGTTATAGCAATAAAATAATTAAATAAATGTTAAGGAATTATTCTTAGTTTATGTAAACTGAATATTATTGTTTCTTTTTAATCAGAGGGGAAAATCATTTTCAAAATTTTCAAATGTTAGCTAAAAGAAGATATGATAATTAGGAATAAACCTTCCATTATGAACCACATTCTGAACATATAAAAGTTTCCATTTTTCTTGACTTATTTTTAAATAAATCAGTGAAATCAAGATTTAAATCAAGGTAGATATTTTAAGTTATACACTCCTCATTATAATAGGGCACTTGGAGAAGGGGTAAGAAATACAATAATCTTCTTTATGACTCAAAACTAGATCCTTAAGTGTTAAATAAGTATAGTTTAAGATATCAATGAATTTTTTAAACCAGAATCAATTATCAAGATTGTTATAAGACAAGTGACAAGTGACTTGAAAAGAATTATACTAGGACAATTATATGCAATGTTATATACAGTAATATCTGAGTTTCTCATCATTGCTAAATAATAAATTTTTGTTTCATATGTAATTTGAGTACTTTGTAGTACTAATCTTCACTGAAAATGAGAAGCTTCAATTAAAAAAGTATTAAGTATTTGTCAACATCTTTGTTTTCAAAATAGATATTGGGAGACACTGTGTGTTTAGGAATGGGTGTATGTGTGTATGTGTATCCTTTTGTATATACACATATAAATTTCTAAAAGATGTAAAGTGATATTAATTTAATAAAAGACTACATAAATGTAAAATCCTTATCAGTAACTGATAAAATCATATTGTTGCTACTATAACTTCCAACAATCAATTTTTCCCTTAATATTTTGATAAATGTAGTTGTCAAGTGGGATAAGATCACAATTTTGCTTATTTTTAACTAGTTGAACTTTCAGGATTCAGTTCATGAATATTGCAACTTAGTCCAGATAAGATCTCAATTTTGTCTGATGTTGATGAAGCAATCATGAAGCAGTTTGCTTGTATAGCCTTATTTACTCAAAAAGAAGTAAGAATGAAAAAAGTCCTATGAGGAAGTATGGAAATATAAAGTATTTTATGTAAACTCATAAAAAAAGCAGGGTAAAATATATTAGGCAATGAATGAATGTGACTTTTAAAAAATACTGTAACTTACTGATTGCTGAAAAAATAGAATTAAATGTAATTTCCATGTTTTTCTCTTGCATCATATAAAGAGAGGAACAAGTTTGGGTTACAAAGTCTAAGGTAGAAAACAATTAATTGTACAATTTCCCCATGAATTTCAGCAGTCTTTAGCCTATCAAAGAGGTATTGCCAACAGCATTTCAATGATGTTCTCTCAACTTTCTTTTAAATGTACTGACTGTCATTAAATGATTTTACATAGCATTAAACTGCATACTAGAAAGGAAATTATTTCAGGCAAGTACTGTATCTTTTAGACAGACTGGTACTAAAAATACTAAGAATAACAACTTAAACCCAATAATCTTAATGATTAGAACAGTCAACTATGACAAAGAGACAGAAACTACTGGCCTTATATATCTCCTAACTTAAACACAGAGTGATATAATGGAACAAAGAAGACTAAGTCATATGAATAAAAAACTACAAAATTTTTCTCATTTTAAAAAAATCTACTCTCTTTCTATTGAAAACAGTAACTCCATTCACCATAAAACAAAAACAGAAACAAAAAAAAACAACAGTCCCAACATTATAAACAACAAAACAAAAATATTGTTCTGGATTCTTTTAAAATACCAATAATGTCTTACAACACCTATTGCCACACTTTATTATAGACACTAGATGGATTCTCCTAGGAGAAGTAGGCAGTGATATTAACCCTTATTTGACAAAAAGGAATGTTAAGTACTGAGAAGTTAAGTGAACCATCAATAATCACAAAAGTAAGGAATGACAGCAGTCCAATTACAAATCAAACTTTCAGACTTCCTACTTAATAACTGTTTCTAAGTGGGCCATCAAGCAAAGTCTGAATGGGAATTTACATGGGAGGAATACTGTAAAGTGGATCCTTTTCCAGGTATGTGTTAAACAAGATAACTGAAATTTCTTCCAACTCTAAACTTCTGTTATATCTATACTTTTATCATATAACTTCCCATGATAAAAGAGGTAGGGGAAAAAAAAACATTTTAAAAATTGTCCACTGCATAAACCCTTCACTGTCTTTCCAAAAGTCTTCTTTAAACATCTCTTAAAACCACCAGAGCAATAAATAATTATATTAGTCTCTAAATCCCAAAATTTCAAGCTTATTTCTCTTTGTGATTAAAAATACAAAATAGTTAATTATGGTAATGAGTCTCTTGTGTTCTCTTGCTTATTAATTTTATATAAAAAAGGGAACAAAACTCAAGCAAAATTTCAAAAATACTAGAAATAGAATTACTTCAGTTATTATCGAAACTGGAAGATTAACCTAACCTTCACAGGATGGCAAACAAACTGAATAAAATGATCAAAAAACAAATAAGCCCCACAAACTCATATAATGCTACCTAAAAAGTAAACAAAGAATATACAGTACAAAAAATAATAACCAAAAAGTATGCTAGTTAATAAGAGACTTTGGCATGGAAACAATTTCTATATCAGTGAGGATTTAAGAGAAAAATAGTCTTGACAAAGTCTCTTTAAATATAAATTAATGTATTTTATTTCTGTTTAATGTGGAAAAGAATGGATCTTGGTTAACTATCTAATAATATACAGAAGAACAGTTGTTCTGGGGCTGCACTTATCATTAACAAAGGTAGTAAATTAAAGAGAAATAATTTTATGACATTTCACTAATATACTTTGGTTTAAGATAATTCTCTTTTCTGGACATCATGAGGGCAAGAAGAGTAGAGAAAGAAGGTATCAAAAGGACCTTGCTATACTATGATCTCTTAGGATGGACTATGAAAGCAGTTTTATAACAAAACCTCTAGAATATTTAGGTAGGAGTTGTGAAATAAAAGTAGATGTGAAAAGCAGCAAGAAAAAAATGAGTTTAACCAATGTGTGAAGTATAAGGTTAAGGAATCAAACTGTTGAACTGTTAATTATTTTAGGAAGTCTTTTGTTACAAGTGAAATACTAGGAGACTGGAAAACAACGAATTCAGTCTGAATGTTAAAAAGAAAGAGCGAAGAGGCTGAAAATTATAGACCTGTAAGCCTAACAACTATATTAGGAAATAAATTTGAGATGATACTTATGGATGAGCTTAATGATACATTTGGAAAAGTACAATTTAATAGGTGTGAGTCAGAATGGATTTACCAAAGGCAATCATGTCAGACAAATTTCATTCGTTTTTTGGGTGAGATAATAATTGGTCTATATAAAGGAGAGCCAATAAGACACTGTCAGGATTTTCTAAGATTTTTGGACAGTGTTTCACAGGATGAATTATTGTACCAACTTTTGTGACACAGGTCAGGGACCAAACTAATAAAACAGTATGAAAGTAACTGGTTAGAAAACAGAGGATTTGAGAATCTTAAGGAAATTGAGTTATAAACTGAGTCCCACAAGGATCTATATTGGGACACTAATATTTTTTATTAATGATTAAGACAATCTGTAAGATTAGAAAATTTGCAAAAGGTACTAAATGAGGGGGTGTGGTTAAGACACAAAAGAATGTAGCTGTTTTACAGGGTAACTGTAATAGATTAGATAAATGGGCTCAGAGGTAGAATATGAAATTTAATGTGTCTAAGAGTAAAGTGATGCACTTGGGTAGAGAATTAAGAAACCAGCTAAGTATAGTTTAAATGGTACTAAATTAGTTATTAAAGGAAAGAAAAAAGATTTCAGGGTTTTAATAAGAGCAAAGCATTCTCATTCTTATTGTAATGACAGGGAAAGCCAAAAAAAAAAGCTAAAAAATGATTGTTACTATTAAGTTGCATAAAAAATAAAGAATTTTGTTGACACTGTAGATAAAACTACTAAGATCCTAATTCATTAGGATTTGGAAGTACATAGTTATATGTTATTTTCTCTATATAACAATTTAATGAAAAATCTGACTCAATATTTACAACAGCAATTATCATGTTGAAATAATAAAAAGATATAATATTTATGAAGCACATTAAAATTTACAAAGCGCTTTACAAACAGAATCTCATTTAAGTCTCTGAAAAAACCCAATGTAGGCAATACTAGTACTATCTGCATTTTATAGATGAAGAGCCTCTCATAGGTGTTTGAACATGTCCACTGGCCATTTTCATAGACGCAAGATACTCAGATATATGAAGTACTGAACAAAAATATGGGAGTACTATTTACTATACCTATCTTATGCTTTAAATTGAGTCTGTAGCATCTCAAGAGAGTTAAGTGTTTAATCAGAAAGTCAGAACATCAGTTAGGCAATTAACTTTTTGGCCTCTAATTGCCATTAGATCACTTATGGACCTCCTAGGTAAAGAAATGTACCCCTTTGGTTTTGAGGTTTCTTAGAGACTAGTTAAAACCATAAAAGTAGGTCCCTATATCACTTAGAACAGGTCCAACCAATGAGCTAGTTACTCTCCCTGCTATGCCTTTTCGAATAATTAAAATACTAATAGATACCAAGGAGTAGATGTTTACGTGAAGATAAGAGACATTATCTTGCTTCCCCCGCCATTCAATGTTGTAGAACCCCTGGAGAAAAAGTAAAATATTTCAGAGATGGAACCCTATATATAGAAAAGGGAAGCTGGAAAAAAACACCTTCTTTCATTCTTCAGGTTGATATAGTGCAAATTGATATTTTTAACATCATGCCAAGGTAAAGAGTATCCTCCATCAAATGTTATTTGGACACATATAATTTGTGTGTGGGTTCTCTCTTTCTTTCCTAGTACAGATGCTGATTTAACAAACAAACCAAAACCTCCCCCACTAATTTGGAGAGACATTTGTAGACTATTATTTTAAAGGGGAAAAAAATCATATGAAATTTAAATTTAAAAACTAGCAGCAATTCCACTGTTTCCATAATTAGTCATTGGAACAGCTGGATTTGAACTCAAGACTTTTCTGACTATGAGCATTGTACCTTATTCACTATGAAAACATAATTTGTAACTTAATTACTCAAGGCATATTTTTAGACAGATAAAAATCCTAATAATGACATGGCCCAAACCTGAACAACCAGGAATATTTCCTACATCATTAAAGAACCAAAGAATGCCACCAACAAGATCAACTTAGAGAAATATTTTCAGAAGTCATTAAAATGACTGTCAAGTTTTCAATAGGATGATTATTTATGAACAAAGATTATGATAATTACATTACTAGCTAAACTCTATCAACTGGTGTAAAGGAAAACCTTTTCTAGTATCATCTGAATGTTCTACCAAGAACAATGGGTTTAGCAGCAGCTCCCAGCAGCTAAATGGCCTGGTGGACAGAATACTAGGCCTGGAATCAGGAAAACTCATTCCTCTGATTTTAAATCTGATGGCAGACACTTAATTAGCTCTGTGACCCTGGACAAGTCACTTAATGCTGTTTGCTTCAGTTTCCTCATCTATGAAATGAGTTGGAGAAGGAAATGACAAACTGCTTTGGTATTTTTGCCAGGAAAAACCCAAATGGAGTTGTGAAGAGGCATATATGATTAAAACAACTAACAACAACAAATGGGATAACCTCAATACAGTACACACTGATGTCTTCCCTGGCCTTCCCTTTCTTTTTGTTTTGAGAGGTTGTAGAATCACCTTTTTCATTTGGTTAACACATCATACTGTAACTTTTACAAATAAGTAAGAAAACCAGTCTATATCAGTCCTAATTTAAGGTCAGTAGAGCTCTTCCATGTAATAAAAGAATTCATCAGTGACACGATGTATAAGAAAAAAATTAGGTTCATTCAATAAAAAGAGTAATCTATAAACACTATACTTTGAAAACTTGGAAAATCAAAGTAAGATAAAGTTTGGAATGAATTGTTTTTCATTACAATGAATAAATTATTATGAAGCTCTGATGAAAATATTTAATTTGATTTAACAAATTCTATGGGAGTTGTATGAGGCTCTCTATAAATGGGAGAAGAAAAAATATCCTATAGATATCAAGGAATCCAGAGCCATCTACATCATTCTCATATTTTCTGATATAGTTGCACAAAAAAATAAGGGTTTACAACATACTTCCAACTACCTGAAGGGGGAAAAAATCAAATAAATGTAAAATAATTTCAAAATAATAAATTTTCTTATTTGGAAAAAAAAAGGAGAAATGAAAGTGGATCAACAACTCAAGTAAATGAAGAGATTTCACAAATAACTTATTTTTAACTTTTTTAAAATTAAATTTAAAAAATACCTAGCAAAACTAAATATAAGGAATTTTGGTAAAAATCCACAAATATTTCTTGTGCACATACCATTTATAACCATGAAAAATGCAAAAATAACCAAAATGTTTTGTTATGCATGCTTAGCCAAGTCAGGACTAGAATAGATTTTTTTTTTCCTGTTCTAGGATAGCTGTAAACTCTATCTTCCTGCTAAGAATCAGAACCTTTTATCAAATAACTGGGTAACATGATTCACTGGATTTCAGCTCACAAAATTCCCAGCACATTAATATTGTAGATAGGAAAGAATGTGGCTAAGAGAATCCTTCAGGACTAGGCATAAAACATTTCTAAGATTTTATATCACCACATGAAATTTTACAATACCACCTATCATGAAATTCATAAACCAGGAGGGTTGACATCACAGGGTAAAAAAGAAAACCAAAAAATTCTCTCATTCTCTCTCTCTCTCTCTCTCTCTCTCTCTCTCTCTCTCTCTCTCTCTCTCTCTCTCTCTGTATATATATATATATATATATATATACACACATGTATAACATGTATATATGTATATATATGAAAAATATACATGTGTTTAAACACATGCATTATATATAGACGCATATACATAAAGAGTTATATATATGTGCAACAATCTGTTTAAATTATATTCGTGTATACAATTAAGGAAACTGTTTTTACATTTCCGTAAATACACAGATGAAGACATGAATTAAAATTTGAAGAACCATTGCATAAAATTATTTTAAACACCTTTTTAAAGATATACTTAACTGAACCAAGTTTATCAAAGTTTAAAAAAGGGTTATTGACAGGGGTATTCTTGCACTGCTTAGGGATATGGGAAACAAAAACTCTATTGTGCACTCTGAAGGTAGGCTGCAAAGAGGTTTCTTTTGTTAATACACTGTGGAATACTGCTGTGACATATTTGCGAAGAGTGTTTTAAACAAAATGTTACAGAAATACTTAGAGAAGCTACAAAGAAACTGGGATAAAATTTGTTTTTAGACAACACTTTTCAGACCAAAGATATCCCAAAGCACTTAGCCAGGTAATGAATTCTGTTTTGCCAGTCAATGAATCTGTAAGCAAAAAGCAAGTACCCTTAGTGTGCTTAGTAACAGCATACACACATTCTTGGCATCTAGAATTAGTTTTATTTTTTCTTTCTATCTTCCTTTCTTTCTTTCATCCTTTTTATTTTTTGAAAAGAAGGAATTTAGTTAGGGTATTCTCACCTTTAGAGAAAGCATTCCATTTTAAATTTACAAATTGACCACTAATGGAGGAATCAGTCAATCGTAATATTATTCCTAGAAATGTATGATGAGCCACAATACTGTGAAATTGGTACCTTCCTGACATATAACTTCCTCAATTCAGCTTGTTTGGCTCTGACACCTCTTGGAGTACTTGCTCTTCAACATAGTTGGAACCCATAATGCCATCCATTCATATTAATGAAAAAAACCAGAGATATTGATGGCCAGCAGGTATTTCAACATGGCTTTATCTATATTTATGCAATAAATCTGATAAACTATCTAGTTCATAAAGCTTTCAATAATAAAGTTTACCAATGCAAGATGTAGAAACTGCTTCTAAAATAGATTGTACTGGTATAAGCATATGAAAATGCTAAAAGGACACAACAGCAGAATAACAAAAAATGTACTAACATATGCAAATATTACCTTACACATCAGTCATATTTTAACTCAATTTACCCTTCAAATTCTATCTTAGGATATTTGCAAAAATGCATATAAAACAATTATTTTCTTATGCATTCCATCACTCTCATTCACCTGAGTATAATAATATATTGGGCATGAGTGGGCTAGGAATTCTGGTTCAGCAGATTGAGTCAGGACTAGAGATGGGAGGTCTTGGGTTCAAATCTGACCTCAGATGCTTTGTAGATATATGACTGGGCAAGTCAATTAACCTCCATTGCCTAGCCCTTACCAGCATATAAGTAATATGTTTGGGAACTTGAGTCATATATTTTAAAATGTTTGATATATACCTAATTGGTCAAAAAAAATTCTAAAATAGACATGGGACAGCTGCTCAGTTAATACTTTCTTAAATGAAGTAAAAGTCACACTAAAAGGTGGCATTACTTCTGCTCATTGATTGATTTATGTTTTCTAGATCAATTGGGCTGGAATTACTAAAATGATTGGGTCATAACAAAAGCTATCTATTGGAGGGTTTTAGGGGTGTCTGTGATAACTCCTACTGTCTAACTTTTAGCTGTTAGTTAAGAACTGCAAAACAATTTGAATATATAAATATAATAAAATATTAGTGTATTATAAGAAAAGACAAATATGATGACTACAAAGAAGCATGAAAAAAACTTATATGAAATAATACAATGTGAAGTGTAAAGTGCTAGGAAAGCAAAAGATACAATGATATAAATGGAATGAACATCAATTAAAAAATAAGAAATGAATATTAGAAAATCACAAAGAACAGTCATGACAACTCTGCCCTCTCCATTCCCCATCTTTTTGAAGAAGAGAGTTCATTAGAATACAGTATATAAAATCAGATTTTTTTTTGATGTGCTGATTTCTGAATGTTTAGTTACTGCTTCTTCTATTTAAATAAAAATCTTCAGATAAGTAATGTCACTCAATGTTGAGGTGGGAGGTAGAAAAGAGGAAGGATCCTAGACAAAATCTAGATGATATACAAATAAAATATATCAATAACAATCTATTTTAAAAATAAGAATTGTGGAGGTCAGATAGAGGAAACTGTGACATTATATGTTGTTTGTTTTTCCTTATCATTTGAGCCTCTACAGCTATTTAGTTTCTTTGATTGATAAACTTGTCATACAAAAAAGGTATTATTCTAAATACAATCATTTAAATGTCTGCATTCAGTAAGAGAAAATCTTTAGAAAAAGTTTTAGTGCCTTACCAGCATGTAAGTAAGCCAAGTCAGGATTTTCAATATCAGGATGCTGTTCTTTCAAGTGGTTACGGAATTCCACAGGAATATTTGTTCCATAGTCACATTTGGGGCAGTTGTACATCTTGACTCCTTCATGTTTACCAGTATGTAAAATGTGCTTCCGAATATTCTCTGCACAATTTGATCTAGGTAAAAAATAAAGACAAAAATAATATAGTATAGTTAGGCAAAAATATACATAGTTCTTACTGAAGCCCATTTTTTAAATTTAGAGAATTTCATTCACTTCCTTATATGAGATTTAAATTAATGTCCAGCAACTCCAAGAATTATATTTTATAAAGTTTATTAATAATCACTAAAAGTAAAAGAATAAAAAGGTAATTATCTAACAAAACTAGACTATGTGACTAAATTTTCTTTCCTGTTTAAAAAGCTACCCCCCATCAAAGCTGTGACAGGAAGAGGAGAGGCGAGGCTATACCAAATTTATATCCTTCCTACCTCAGCACATATCATGAGAGTGGGGTACAGGGAAATGTAGTTTTTAGGGTAATAGATTCTAATTACATACTTGTATTTACTATCCCTTGCTCCCATGGCTCAAGAATTTCATGAATGGGAGCATTTCATATTTATACCTATTATTCTGCATAGCTCTTCTGCATATTCTACTAAGGAATCTACATGAATGGGATTGAAGTTTGCTTGCTGATCAGAACAGTGTTTCTTTACCTTCTAGTGTGTTTAGGGCTCTTTGGCAGTCTGGGAGAACTCTAAGAAGGACCCTAATTGTACATTGCAGATATTTGTAAACTTTTTCAATCTGTCAATCAGCTATGTTAATTTTTTTTTCTTTCCAAAAAACACTACTTGCTATATGGGATGGCTTTCTGGGAGGATAGAGGATACATGGGATACCATAGGAACATAATAGAAAATATATGTTTTTTTAAAAAGCCAATGTTGGGTCAACTTCATGGTTCCTCAAAAATAACAATTCTATGTTTTATTGATCCAATTGATTCTGTGGACAGTCCCAAATAATTCTGTTAAAAGAAGCCTTCCACTCTATTTTCATAACGTAGCTTCCACATTAGAGTCACCCCCTAAATTCACCATTGTTTACTGACATTGGGGAGTAAACACAAAAAGCTAATACTGTATTTAATCAATACTATTTCTTGGAACTGTCAATTTTTGTTGTATTACCCATATTATTTCCTTGTACAAAATGCTAGGTATGAAAAGTTACCAGAGCCAATCATCTGTCAAATGAAGAAAATAAACTTAGTAAAATACACATGATTTAAGGTACTTAAAATCAGAAAGAAATAGCAATGTATCCTATTATTGAGTGCATGAAAAAAATAAATGACTTTGGAAACAGAATAATATCTAATTTTCAAGAAGGGTGTACCCTTGACAAAAATAAGCTGATATCTCTGAGAATCTAAATAGAATGTAGACTCTACAATAAAATAGTCAAGCCAGTGTTGCTAAAGCAAGAAAGTGGGATGCCTAAAAAAACTGTTTTAATATTGTTTTTAAAAATACAAAAGGGAGAAGTAAGGGCTGAGGGACTTGAGAAATTATAGAACAACAAGAATCACTTATTGATATTTGTTCAGAAAAAGTAAGACAAGTGTTTTCTGTTCTTCTATAGATTCTAAGGATCCACATTTCTTTATTAGAAAAAAGAAGACTCTATATTCATCATATAAGATATCTTTATAGAAAAGTAATATATAATTCTAATGGAGGATACTAGTCATAACTGACATCTTAATCTCCTAAACTAATTGTACCTGCATACAATAAAACATTTCTATAAGGCTTGAAATGCCAAAAAATTGGGAAAGAGAAGTCCAAAAAGTAACTTTTTCCTACCTAAGTCATCAAAATGTTGTGGGCAATATTTCAGAGTTTCATCTGATCATGAAATGACTAAATAGGACAAACCATGAGATTCTGAGAACTAGTCACAGAATTTTGAGATCATAAAGTCAATTTCTGGAAGTCATTTAGTAAAAGCTTCCTTCTTTTACAAATGAGGAAACTAAGTTCAAGAGAGGCAAAATAAGTTGCTCAGTCACACAGGAAGTCAGTGAGGATCTAAACCAAGCTTTAGTGATTCCAAAGCCCTTATTCCCCTCTTTTGTACCAAGCTATTCTCAGTCAGCTAGAAAGCCAGAAAAACAACTATGGTATTGATACATTAAAGTTTTACTATCATAAGGAAAGTGAGGAGAAATGTTTGGTAAAAAAGCACCATTTTATTAGAAAATGTTTTATCTGTGTATTAGCAGGAAATAACAGCAGTTCTCAAACGAATTAGGCCTATTTTACTGCCTAGAGGTAGCTAGGTGGCACAGTAAAGCACTAGGTCTGACATCAGGAAGATCTGAATTCAAAACTGACCTAGCTGACAAGTCACTTAACCTTTCACCTCAGTTTCCTCAACTGGAAAATGGGGATAATAACAGCACTTTCCTCTCCAAGATGGTTGTGAGGAACAAATGAGATAATACAATGGTGTCTGACACATAATAGTTGCTATGCTAATGATGATGATATAGATGATGAGTCGGAGAAGCAAGACTTCTCTATTTGGAGTGAAAGGACTTCAGTTCAATTCTCATCTATTATCTACCTCTGGACCTGAAATCATTTTCATTTTTAAGAGGAACATGTTGACGTTTTTACTTTATGACGTTCATTCTAAATGTAAGTCTTTGATCTTATGTTCCAATGATAGGTTAAGAATATATAGAAAGTAATTTTATAAGAGGAAGTAGATGAACTCATAAAATAAAAAGTTAAAACAGAAAGAGTAGTATTTGTAGGATCAAAAGGAATTCAATAGGCAAGGGCACTTGAGCTTCTAAGTGTGAGCATATTGTAATTCTAAGTGTGGCCAAAGGCAAGAAATGTAGCATGGCTAGCGGGCTAGAACAAAAAGATCTATCTATTCTATATGATAATTATAGGTATTTGTGTCTTATAAAACTAACTTGAATAATTGGTTAGGGATTATATCTTATCTAAATCTTTCATTTTTCAGGGCCTAGCAAAATGGACTTAGGAATAATCACAGATTGTGAAATGCCTTAAATCCAAAATTATGTAGTTTTGGTACAGTTTTATAGTTAGGTACATTTTTAAAAATATGCAACAATTCAAAAAATTTGATCTGGACAAACATTAATAAAGCTGCATTCAATACAGCAGTATATAGAATAGATAAGAATAGGTGGAGAAAGTGGAAGTGGAAAGAATAACTAAAATTATTATAATGGTGAGGGTTAAACATAACCAGTGATGGCAGAATGGAAGAGAAGAGTACCAATGGGAAAGATACTATAGAAGACAAACAATATAATGACCTTTCTACTGAATACAAAAATGCCCTTAGGTAATAATGATATATGCAAGACTGTTTGCCCCTACACTAAATGATCTCAAAATACTACTTTTTAAGAATATGTGTTGGCATCATTTGGTATCTCCCTTGCTTGGATGCTTACAACTATTATTTCTTTTTGCTGTCTCTAGCAGTCTTCTCAACCTCTTTTAAAATCATCTGTATAGGGAAAAAAATTATTAGAATCTTAGTTAAGATATCCTGAAAAAAGTCACCATGGAAAAATACATGTAATTTTCATATCTATTTTTGTTATTCAGAAGTCTATTTTTTCCTTCCTTCTTAACTTCATTTGCTCATTTATTCATATTATTTATTTATTTACCTTACTCAATGTTTCTCAGGTATATTTGAAATGAGAATACCTCTCTGACAAATGATTTCTGGATGGAAATTTTATTTTAACTGTATCAGACCTTTCTGGGAAAAAACCCCAGCTATAATTAGGAATTTTTCTGTATAAAGTAAGTACCAGATTCAAGACCAATCCCATGCCAGAAAGTGGGGGGGGTGGGGGGGAAAGGCAGAGTCAAGATGGCGGCCTAGAAGGAGCAGAAGTTCAGACCTCTGAATATCCTTCCTTACCTATCATAAACCTAATTCTCCAAGGGGACTGAAAATCAAACCTAACAACAACAAGCCTCCTGCTGGATTCAATTAAAAAGGCATACCCCCCCCCTCCAAAGCCAGAATCTGAGAACACTTGGGTTTAAGGGGAAGGCAGAAATAAGGTTTATGATAGGTTCCCACCCACTCTTGGTGGGTGGGAACCTCTGGGCAGGCAAAGGTGCTGGTCAGGAGGGTGTACCTTGTGGGCAGGGTGGTGCCAAGCTCAGAGCGTCGAACACAAGTCTGGGGGGAAGGAGCTGGAGAGGGAGCATAGAGGTGGAAGCACGGCCAGGGCTGTGGAGATCCTCCATATTTGCTCCAGCCTTCCAGGAGGTTTTGGCCTCAGAGCATACCCAGCCCAACCCAGCTGAACTTAATCCCATTAAAAAGTCTTCAGAACTCAGAGAAGCCCAGGCTCCACACCCTTCCCTCACTGACTGCTGGACCTTAATCCATCAAAAGCCTCCAGATGACAGGGAAGCTCAAATCCCAACAACCCTTCCCCATAGACTGCACCGAGAGATCTTCTGTCAAAGCTCCAAGAGGGGACACTGACAAAAGCCCCCAGAACAACAAAAAAAGAGGTGCAAGAGCACATACAAATACGGAAAGCAAAGAAGGGGTGAATATGAGCAAACAACAGAAAAAGAAGAAAAATTACAACAGATAGCTTCTATACAGCGAACGGAACAGAGGGGGAGGGATCAGTAAATGATAAATCAGAAATCCCAGTGAATTGGATGCAGGCTTTGGAAGAACTCAAAATGAAATTCAAAACACAATTAAGAGAGGCTAAAGACAATTGGGAAAAGAACTTAAAAACTAAGATAAGTCATCAGGAAACAGAGGCACTTGAATTACAACGAGAAAATAGTGTCTTGAAAGCCAAAATCAACCAGCTGGAAAATGAGGCAAAGGAGATGAAAGATGGGGGTAAAGAGGATGAAAGATGACCTCCATAGAATATCAGACCAGAAAGAGAAGGATGACCAAAAAGCCAGGGACTAAAATCCAGACTTTAAGAACCAGAAAACAACAACTAGAATTACATGACCTCATAAGGCAGCAGGACACTATAAAACAAAATCAAAAGAATGAAAAAATTGAGGAAAATATGAAGCATCTCATTCACAAAACAGAGGATTTAGAAAATCGTTTGTGGATGGTATGATGGTTTACTTAAAGAATCCTAAAGAATGAACCAAAAAGCTAGTTGAAACAATCAACAATTTTTGCAAAGTTGCAGGATACAAAATAAGCCCACATAAGTCATCAGCATTTCTATATATCTTTAACCCATTTTAGCAGCAAGAATTAGAAACAGAAATTTCATTTAAAATCACCCTAAATAATATAAAATACTTAGGAATCTATCTGTCGAGAGAAAAACAGGATCTATACGAACATAACTACAAAACACTCTCCACACAATTAAAACTAGATCTAAACAATTGGAAAAACATTGATTGCTCATGGGTGGGACGAGATAACATAATAAAAATGACAATACTACCTAAATTAATTTACTTATTTAATGCCATACCCATTGAACCTACCAAAAACCTTTTTACTGAATTAGAAAAAACCATAACAAAGTTCATTTGGAAGAACAAAAGATCAAGGATATCCAGGGAAACCATGAAAAAAAAATACAAAGGAAGGTGGCCTTGCAGTCCCAGATCTCAAACTATACTAATAAAGCAGTGGTCATCAAAACAATTTGGTACTGCTACAAGACAGAAAGGAGGATCAATGAAATAGACTTGGGGTAATGACCTCAGCAAGTTAGTCTATGATAAACCCAAAGATCCCAGCTTTTGGGAGAAAAACCCACTATTTGATAAAAACTGCTGGGAAAATTAGAAGAAAGTATGGGAGAGATTAGGTTTGGATCAACATTTCATAACCTACACCAAGATAAACTCAGAATGGGTGAATGACCTGAATATAAAGAAGGAAGCTATAAGCAAATGTGGTGAACACAGAATAGAATACTTGTCAGATCTTTGGGAAAGGAAAACTTTAAAACCAAGCAAGAGCTAGAAAAAAATCACAAAATGTAAAATCAACAATTTTGATTACATCAAATTAAAAAGTTTTAGTAAACTTTTTGTTTGTAAAACAAACAAAACTAATGTATTCAAATCAGAAGGGAAGCAACAAATTGGGAAACAATCTTCATAATAAAATCTCTGACAAAGGTCTAATTACTCAAATTAATAAAGAGCTAAATCAATTGTACAAAAAACCAAGCCATTCTCCAATTGATAAATAGGCAAGGGGACATGAATAGGCAATTTTCAGTTAAAGAAATCAAAACTATTAATAAGCAAATGAAAAAGTGCTCTAAATCTCTTATAATCAGAGAAATGTAAATCAAAACAATTCTGAGGTATCACTTCACACATAGCAGATTGGCTAACATGACAGCAACAGAAAGTAATGAATGCTGGAGGGGATGTGGCAAAGTTGGGACATTAATGAACTGCTGGTAGAGTTGTGAATTGATCCAACCATTCTGGAAGGTAAGTTGGAACTATGCCCAAAGGGCGATAAAAGACTCTGTCCTTTGACCCAGCCAGAGCACTGCTGGGCTTTTATCCCAAAGAGATAATAAGGAAAGAGACATGTACAAGAATATTCATAGTTGTGCTCTTTTTGGTGGCAAAAATTTGGAAAATGAGTGGATGCCCTTCAATTGGGCAAATTGTGGTATCTGTTGGTGATGGAATACTTTTGTGCTCAAAGGTATAATAAAATGGAGGAATTCCATGGGGGCTGGAACAACCTACAGGAATTGATGCAGAGTGAGAGGAGCAGAACTGGGAAAACACTGTACACAGAGACTGATACACTGTGGTACAATCGAATGTAATGGACTGCTCCATTAGTGGCAATGCAATGACCCTGAACAACTTGGAGGAACCTATGAGGAAAACCAGTATCCACATGCAGAGGAAACACAGTGGGAGTAAAAACACCGAAGAAAAACAACTTCTTGAATACATGGATTGAAGTGATATGGCTGGGGATGTAGACTCTAAATGAACATCCTAGTGCAAACAACAACACGGAAATAGGCTCTGATCAAGGACACAAGTAATACCCAATAAAATTGCGCATTGGCTGTGGGAAGAGTGGGTGAAGGGGAGGGAGGCAAATAACGTGATTATTGTAACCAAGGAATAACGTTCTAAAATTGACAAAATAAATTAATTCAAATGGGGAAAAAAATAAAGTAAGTACCACAAACTGAAGTGGGGTATGTGGCAGGTAGGGTGGGAGTGTAGCAAATCACCTATAGGAAAGAAGATGTGGAATATTACTCTGCTGAAGACAGAGACTTGAGGACATCAAAATGAATATGCTATGTAGAGAAAGACAGAGAAAAAAGAGGAGAAGGCTCTCACTATTGCCCAACATCTGGTAGTCTCAAATTTTACCTATTTTTGCTAACTAGGTGCTATTTTTTTTTCTCTACCAGTGGATAAACTGTGTTTTAAGTATTCTGTAAACATGACACACTAGGGCAAAGACAGTTTCACACTTTCCTAGTGAGAGCTAAGGGAATGATGTTACAATGATATTGAGAGTGGGAAAGAAGGAATCATTCAAAATGCAAAAAATAAATTAATATATTTATAAATATTTAATATAGGGTCTAGAAAGTTATGGAAGAAAACTTGAGATTAGTCATATTAAATATGAATGTCTTACCGGTCCAATTCATATCCACATAAATTTATATCTCTCTAAAGATATGTAATGTCCCCTAAAAGATAGTTATAAACACATTATTATTTCAGGTATATTATACTTCATTTTGCATCATCATTTCCACAAGTTAAGATTGTGATCAATTTCCCTATCCACAGAAGGTGCTTAATGAATGCCTCTTTGATTATTTTGTGCAGATAACAAATTCTCTACTCTACTTAATATATATTAATATAAATTATTTCTTTCATCCTTTTAATAGGTAAACATTAACTGCTTTTACTAGAACTTTTAGAAAAAAAAACACTTTCAAGGTTTTTAAATTCACAAGACAAGGCAGTGTTGTATTTAAGACACATTTTCTCTATGGGGCAGCTGGGATCATAGGCTGGCGTCCATGAACTTAAAAAAACAAACAAACTAATTTGACAACTAAACGTCAATAAATTGTTTTCCTTTGTAGTCCTATGTATTTTATAACATACTTTTGAAAAGCAACATTCTTAGAAACATAATCTTCACCATACTGTGAAAGGAATTCATGACACCCAAAAAAACTTTGGAGCCCCTTGATTAGAACATAATTCCTTTCTAGCTCTGCCATGTACATTTTGCATTTACTCATTATTCCCACTAGATGGGGCTCATTTGAAGATGAAATGCTAAATTTTTTGCTGACTCAGAAGATCAGATGTTAACAACAACTAATGTTTATATAATGCTTTAAAGTTTGCAGAGAGACTATTCCAACTCTTTCATTTCACTAAGGCCCAGAGAAGAAACACTCACCTAAAATCACATTGGCAGCAAATGAAAAAGCAGAATTTGAACCCAGGTCCTCTAATTTCAAATCTACCACTATGCTAAAATTTATGACCTTTCGTAGGATATCAGAGATGTTAAAGAATTATTAACCAGTGGATTAATGCTAGAGAATTAGGATTGATCAATTTGTAAAAAAGAAAGATGCTCCTCCCCAATTCCACATTTTTCAAATTAATATATTTAGAAAATTATATATATATATATATTTATATATATATATTTATATATATATAAAGGAGCATATAAGGATGAGAAAGACTGGAGAAGTCACATCTATTTAGACATCTATAAAATGAAGGCATTTGAACCAATTATCTCTATGGTCTACTCTAATTCTAAAATTGTCTGATTTTTAAGAATTACAAATAATACAGTTATTCTGTTTATTAGAAGTTGAAGAATATTTATTAGTCTGAGTGGTCTACAGTCATTGGAATCACCAAGTTCAATTTTAGTGTTCTATAAATGATAGTTAATTATTATGTTTTTCCTCCGACACATATTATTTTAGTGAATCTGGCCATATCACCTTAAACCAGGCAAAGCTCAAAGAATAAGCTGGTGTAGTTTCTGATCTGAATTGGTAGAGAGTCATTCCAGTTGGAGTTTCCTCCTACAATGAAACTAAAATGACCATTTTTCTATGTCTTTATCTAAAATGTGGAATTAAAACTATTTTCTAACTACTGCAAATTGACAACATACAGGCAGGTGATGTGAAGTCATCTCTTGTACTCATTATTCCATACTACTTTTTAAAAATTACTTCCTTATTTCATAATTCCCAACTTTATTTTGAAAGAGAATATACATACACACACACACACACACACACACACACACACTTTTGTAATCCAACACATTATACTTTAAGTTACAGACTTTAGGATGTGCTAAACATAGTTTCAAGATAATACATCTCATCAGTCAGCACTCAAAGCCTTTTCCTTCCCTCTTCAATAACAAAAGCGAATAGAAAACTGAGTTTCTAACTTAAATGATATTTAAATTCCTGATAAGTCAGCACTTTTGAGTAACCAGCATTACTTCCTAGTTTTAACTTACTGTTGGGCCAACCCAAAATAGCTTAGTGGATCTGTTAATTTTTAACAATGTACCCTTCTGTTGTCATTAAGAATTCAGATTAGGACTTCTGGGTTAACATGGCTGCAATCTAGACGCGAATCGCTTCCTCTCCCCAGCACTGAACGAAATAGACTACCTCGAAAGAAAAAAAAATGACCTTTGGAAGAATGGAGGGTATCTCAAGTACCTCACAGAAACAAAGGTACATGGGACTTGAACATTTCCACACTATAAGGAGGAGGAAAGCTTGCACAAAAACGTGAACTGAGCCACTCCCCCCCCCCCCAAAAGCAGAGTAAAGTATCAGAGCTCTCACTGGGACAGTGAGTGAGTGAGGAGCGTCTCTGTTTGGGGGTGGGGGCGGGTACACCAGGGTCCTTGGGATCTAAACACTGCAAGGAAAAGACCTCTCAGGGCAGTTTCACTGGAAAATCCTCCTCTGAACAAAGGGGTGGCCAGGCTGAGAGGCTGCACTGAGCAAAGGGGTGGAGAGGCTGAGATGCTGTGCTGAGAGGCTGCTCTGAGCAAAGCCATGCTGAGAGGCTGCACAGAGCAAAGGGGCGGCCACTCTGAGCAAAGCTCCACTGAGCACAGGGGCCTGACCTCTAAGAAACCTCGGAGGCTGGGAAAAACTAGTCTCAGGCAACATAAATTCACAGAAAACCCGCCCACATCACCCAGACCCCAGACCAAAAAGGAAAGGGGAATAAAACCACCAAAGGGATGGCTCACATGGCCCAAAATCAAGCCTCCAGGAAGAAAGGGAAAAAGGTGACTATTGAAAACTTTTATGGTGGGGGTACCCAAGGAAAAGAAGAGAAAGAGGATGAAACCCAAACAAAATCAAAACATGCCTCCAAAATGGAAAATATCCACAAGCTCTGGAAGAACTGAAATTGGAGCTTACCCAAAAGATGGAAACCTTCTGGAAAGAAAAATGGGAGAAAGAGATCAGCAGTCTGATAGACAAGACTTCACAATTGGAGAAAGAGCTGGAAGCATCTAATAGAAGGGCAGACAAAGCTACAAAGCAAAACCTGTCCCTAACAACCAGAATTAAGCAAATGGAAGACAGTGAGCATGCAAAACAGCAAGAATTAATAAAGCAAAACCAAAAAATTAATGAATTAGAAGAAAACACAAAATATCTCCCTGACAAGGTCACAGACCTGGAAAACAGAGCAAGAAGAGACAACCTTAGAATTATTGATCTGCCCGAAAAACCAGAGACAAACAAAAACCTCGATGCTATACTACAGGAGATTATAGAAGAAAATTGCCCACATGTTCTGGAGCAAGGGGGCAAAATAGGGGTTCATAGAACACCCTCTATACTAAATCCCCAAAAGACAACCCCCCAGGAATGTAATCGCCAAATTCAGTAGCTTCCAAGAAAAGGAGAAAATCCTACAAGAAGCCAAGAAAAGGAGCTTCAGATATAGGGGGGCTCCCATAAGGATCACACAGGACTTAGCGGCTAACACACAAAGAGACTGCAAAGCATGGAACATGATATTTAGAAAGGAAAGAGAGCTGGGTCTCCAACCAAGAATCAACTACCCAGCAAAACTGACTATATACTTCCAGAGTAAAGTATAGACATTCAACAAAATAGAAGATTTACAAGCATTTGCTAAGAAAAGACCAGAACTTAGTGGAAAATTTGATATCCAATCACAGAAAGCAAGAGAAACATGAATTGCTAAATATGAAAGAAAGGGAAAAGGAGATAAATCTTATCTTTTTCTTTAAGTCAAACTCTCTTCTATAAGGACTACATTTACATTAAATTATATATATTAATATGTGGGGAAAATGTATTGTGTAACTCTCAAAAATTGTATGCACCATAAGAGTAATTAGAGAATCAAGCATAGGGAAAGATTGGGGCATCAAGAAGATTTTGGTGAAAGGGATGGCAAAGAAAGGAAAAGGGAGGGGGGGAAGCATTGATAATACTAAGACTTATTTCAAGAAATGGGGGGAGGACTAAATAGAATAACCTTTCCCATACAAAGATACACATGGGAATGGGAGGGGAAGATATCTCATATGAGAAGGAGAGGAAGAGAGCTTGAAGTGGTATTACTTAAACCTTACTCTCAGTGAAACCAACTCTGGGAGGGAAGAACATCTAGATCCAGTGAGATCCTGAATTCTATCTTATCCAACAGGGTAAGAAAGAAAGGGAAATTAAGGAGGGGGAAGGGGGAAGGAATAATAAAAGGGAAGGCTTAGAAAGGGAAGCATACCAAGGGAGGGGACTAGGGGGACTGACCTAAAGTAAATTACTGGTTCAAAAGGATATAGCTAGGGAAGAAAGGTCAGAACTAGGGGAAGATATCAAAATGCCAGGGAATCCACAAGTGACAATCATAACTTTGAACGTGAATGGGATGAACTCACCCATAAAACACAGACAAATAGCAGATTGGATTAGAACCCAAAATCCTACCATATGTTGTCTTCAAGAAACACATGAGGCGGGTTGATACTCACAAAGTTAGAATTAAAGGATGGAGTAAGACCTTTTGGGCCTCAACTGATAGAAAGAAGGCAGGAGATGCAATCATGATATCTGACAAAGCCAAGGCACAAATAGACCTGATCAAAAGGGATAGGGAAGGTAAATATATTCTCTTAAAATGGAATATAGACAATGGGGAAATATCACTAATCAACAGGTATGCACCAAACGGAATAGCATCCAAATTTCTAATGGAGAAACTAGGAGAATTGAAGGAGGAAATAGACAGTAAAACTATATTAGTAGGAGACTTGAACCAACCACTATCAAATTTAGATAAATCAAATCAAAAAATAAATAAGAAAGAGGTAAAAGAAGTGAATGAAATCTTAGAAAAATTAGAGTTAATAGACATATGGAGAAAAATAAATAGGGACAAAAAGGAATACACCTTCTTCTCAGCACCACATGGCACATTCACAAAAATAGATCATACACTAGGTCACAGAAACATGGCACTCAAATGCAGAAAAGCAGAAATAATGAATGCATCCTTTTCAGATCATAAAGCAATAAAAATATTGATCGTTAAGGGTACATGAAGAGCCAAATCAAAAATTAATTGGAAATTAAATAATATACTCCAAAATTGGTTAGAGAAGAAATCATAGAAACAATAATTTCATTGAGGAAAATGACAATGGTGAGACATCCTTTCAAACCTTATGGGATGCAGCCAAGGCAGTACTTAGAGGAAAATTCATATACCTGAGTGCATATATTAACAAATTAGGGAGGGCAGAAATCAATGAATTGGAAATACAAATCAAAAAACTTCAAAACAAATAAATTAAAAATCCCCAGAAGAATACGAAACTAGAGATCCTAAAAATTAAGTGAGAAATTAATAAAATCGAAAGTGACAGAATTATTACACTTATAAACAAAACTAGAAGCTGGTACTTTGAAAAAACAGACAAAATAGACAAAGTACTAGTCAATCTAATTAAAAAAAGGAAAGAAGAAAGGCAAATTAACAGCATCAAGGATGAAAAGGGGAACCTCACCCCAATGAAGAGGAAATTAAGGCAATCATTATAAACTACTTTGCCCAACTATATGGCAATAAATATACTAACCTAGGTGATATGGATGAATATTTAAAAAAATATAAATTGCCTAGACTAACAGAAAATGAAATAGATTTCTTAAATAATCCAATATCAGAAAAAGAAATCCAAAAGGCCATCAAAGAACTTCCTAAGAAAAAATCCCCAGGGCCTGATGGATTAACCAATAAATTCTATCAAACATTCAAAGAACAGCTAACCCCAATACTATACAAACTATTTGACATAATAAGCAAAGAGGGAGTTCTACCAAATTTCTTTTATGACACAAACATGGTACTGATTCCAAAGCCAGGCAGGCCAAAAACAGAGAAAGAAAATTATAGACCAATCTCCCTAATGAATATAGATACAAAAATCTTAAATAGGATACTAGCAAAAAGATTCCAGCAAGTGATCAAAAGAGTCATTCCCCATGATCAAGTAGGATTTATACCAGGGATGCAGGGCTGGTTCAATATTAGGAAAACCATCCACATAATTGACCACATCAACAAGCAAACCAACAAAAATCACATGATTATTTCAATAGACGCAGAAAAATCCTTTGACAAAATACAACACCCATTCCTATTAAAAAACACTAGAAAGCATAGGGATAGAAGGGTCGTTCCTAAAAATAATAAACGTATATATCTAAAACCATCAACTAATATTATCTGCAATGGGGATAAACTAGATGCATTATCAATAAGATCAGGAGTGAAACAAGGATGTTCATTATCACCTCTATTATTTGACATTGTACTAGAAACACTAGCAGTAGCAATTAGAGAAGAAAAAGAAATTGAAGGCATTAAAATAGACAAGGAGGAGACCAAGTTATCACTCTTTGCGGATGACATGATGGTCTACTTAAAGAATCCTAGAGATTCAACCAAAAAGCTAATCGAAATAATCAACAACTTTAGCAAAGTTGCAGGATACAAAATAAACCCACATAAGTCATCAGCATTTCTATATATTTCCAACACAGTTCAGCAGCAAGAACTAGAAAGAGAAATCCCATTCAAAATCACCTCAGGCAAAATAAAATACTTAGGAATCTATCTCCCGAAACAAACACAGAAACTATATGAACACAACTACAAAACTCTCTCCACACAACTAAAACTAGACTTCAACAATTGGAAGAACATTAACTGCTCATGGGTAGGACAAGGCAATATAATAAAAATGACCATCCTACCCAAACTCATTTATCTATTTAGTGCCATACCCATTGAACTTCCAAAATTTTTTTTTTACTGATTTAGAAAAAACCATAACAAAGTTCATTTGAAAGAACAAAGGATCAAGGATATCCAGGGAAACAATGAAAAAAAATACAAAGGAAGGGGGCCTTGCAGTCCCAGATCTCAGATATATTATAAAGCAGCTGTCATCAAAACAATTTGGTACTGGCTAAGAGGCAGAATGGAGGATCAGTGGAATAGACTCAGGGTAAGTGACCTCAGCAGGACAGTATACAACAAACCCAGAGAACCCATCTTTTGGGATAAAAATACACTATTTCATAAAAACTGCTGGAAAAATTGGAGGACAGTGTGGGAAAGATTAGGTTTAGATCAGCACCTCACACCCTACACCAAGATATATTCAAAATGGGTGAGTGACTTGAACATAAAGGAAACTATAAGAAAATTAGGCGAACACAGAATAGTATACATGTCAGACCTCTGGGAAGGGAAAGATTTTAAAACCAAGCACGACTTAGAAAGAGTCACAAAATGCAAAATAAATAATCTGGAATACATGAAATTTAAAAGTTTTTGTACAAACAAAACCAATGTAACTAAAATCAGAAGGAAAGCAACAAATTGGAAGCAATCTTCATAAAAACCTCTGACAAAGGTTTAATTACGCAAATTTACAAAGAGCTAAATACATTGTACAAAAAAATCAAACCATCCTCCAATTCATAAATGGGCAAGGGACATGAACAGGCAGTTTTCAGTTAAAGAAATCAAAATCAAAAAAATAAGCACATGAAAAAGTGCTCTACATCTCTTATAATCAGAGAGATGCAAATCAAAACAACTCTGAGGTATCACCTCACACCTAGCAGATTGGCTAACATGACAGCTATGGAAAGTAATGAATGCTGGAGGGGATGTGGCAAAGTAGGGACACTAATTCATTGCTGGTGGATTTGTGAATTGATCCAAACATCCTGGAGGGCAATTTGGAACTATGCCCAAAGGGCGATAAAAGAGTATCTGCCCTTTGATCCAAGCATAGAACTGCTGGGTTTGTACCCTAAAGAGATAATAAGGAAAAAAAACAAACTTGTACAAGAATATTCATAGCTGCACTCTTTGTGGTGGCCAAAAATTGGAAAATGAGGGGATACACTTCAATTGGGGAATGGCTGAACAAATTGTGGTATATGTTGGTGATGGAATACTATTGTGCTAAAAGGAATAATAAAGTGGAGGAATTGCATGGAGAGTGGAACAACCTCCAGGAAGTGATGCAGAGCGAAAGGAGCAGAACCAGGAAATCATTATACACAGAGACAGATACACTGTGGTACAATCGAAGGTAATGGACTTCTTTATTAGGGACAATGCAATGTCCCGGAACAATCTGCAAGGATCTAAAAAACACTTTCCACAAGCAGAGGATAAACTGTGGGAGTAAAAACACCTAGGAAAAGCAACTGCTGGACTACAGGGGTTGAGGGGATATGACTGAGAGACTCTAAATGAACACTCTAGAGCAAATACCAACAACATGGAAATGGGTTCGAGTCAAGAAAATATGTGATACCCAGTGGAATCACGCATCGGCTATGGGAGGGGTGTTGGGGAGGGGAGGAAAAAAAATGATCTTTGTTTCTAATGAATAATATTTGAAAAAGACCAAATAAAACAATGTTAAATGTGCAAAAAATAAAAAAAAATTATATTTCCAGGGTGCTTAAGTATTTGTTTAGAGATCATTAACTGCTTCACTAAAAGGCTGAGAGAAAAGAAACTTTAAAAGATAAAGTGCCATTTCTAATTAAAGGTTAATTAAAAGTGAAGATAAAACATCTCTCAAATTATAATCATATTAATGTGAAAATAAGATTTTTTATTTATAAAAATTAGATTAAAATGCAATTTTTCAGGGACAAGACTACTTTAATACATAAGTGATATGTAAAGGCTGTCCTACTTCTTCCTATTTGGCATAGAACCTAGCACAATACCTCAATTGATGAAAGGCAAAGTAAACTTATGAATTACCAGAAATATTGAGGTATTTTACTAGAATCTAAATCCCTTGAGCAAAGAGACTCTTTTCAATTTTTCTATTTCTTTTAGCTCCTATCACTTTACACAGTAGATAATCCTTTTTTTAGAATGAAATTTAATCTAGGTTAGATAGATTGATGTCTTTGCCACTAACTAGCAGTGTGACTTTGGGTAACAAAAATAAATTTATTATATAATTAAGAATTGTTTTGGTGAGGGCAGCTGGGTGGCTCACTGGATTGAGGGACTGGACTAGAAACGCGAGGTCCTAGGTTCAAATCTGACCTCTGGCACTTCCTAGCTCTGTGACCCTGGGCAAGTCACTTAACTCCCATTGCCTAACCCTTACTGCTCTTCTGCCTTGGAACCAACACACAGTATTGATACTAAGACAGAAGGTATGAGTTTTTTAAAAAGAACTGTTTTGGTGATTTAGGTTTATTCTTTTTTAGTTTGATCAATAAGATCACACAGGTATATTGGACATGGTTGAGATTAGAATGGAATCCTGATCCCGTTTTACACTATGTCCAGTGTTCTTTCCCCCTTCTCATTCTGTAACTCTAGAAGGTAAAAGTAGATGATTCTTTAAGGTTTCTCCATGAAAAAAAATTAAGATGGTTCTGCTTTAAACAGTAACATCTTTTGGTAAAACTGGATATTACAAATTAACATATACAATTAGTTGCACATGGTATAAGTCACATAGAGAGCAACATGGGAAGAGTTCAAAAATTAGCACACAGAATTCAGGAATCTTAAACAGAAGGAAATTTATTTGAATTTAGCATTTTCTGAAAAGAAGAAATGGGAAAACAGTAACCAACATATATACACTAAACTACTCTGTATCAACTATATACTATGGTTATCTCTTCTTTACTTAAAAAGATAAGCATTATTATGTCATCTCCAGGTTTACATGACCACTACATCCCTACTTTTCCATAAATTCTCAAAAATAACAGTGGCTATATCAATTATTTAAATGTTCAAAAAGAATATAAAAGAAGTAAACTAGTTATATCTCTATATTCTTCAAATAAATTATCTGGTTTTTATCCCAACTTGTCTTACTAAAATAGATATGCACATTTTCTTTGTAGTAACATGTAAAACATACAAAATTCCCTTTATTATTCTTCTAAGGCAGAATTTCTAAACATTTTGTTCCATGGTCCCCTAAGGAAGTGTCATTAAGCCTTTGGGACTTTTCTCAGAATATTGTTTTTAAATAATTGAAGGAAATGCTAAAATTAGAGATTTATGAAAATAAAGATGTAATATTTTTTCCCATTTAACTTCACATACACACTCCCTTGAACCAAACTTTATCCAAAGATACTCTGCCCTAAGGAAAAGACAGAGTGTGAACAAACTAGTTATTACATTAGAAAAATAAACTACCAGAAATGTAATTTATAATCTCCAGAAGAATGTAAACACCTGAGAGCAGATGAATACTTCATTGTCATATTTGTATCTCTACTGTCTGGTACATGCTTTTGGCTTTTGAGCATAAGAGATGCTCAATAAGTATTTGTGGGATTGAAAGGAAATTTTCTTCACTTTTAGGTAAATTTGCTTATGCCACATGAATTCTCAAATATAACAAATATATACTTTGTTCAAAGACAATGTAGAAATATGAATATGCATATAAATGTACATTTATAATATAAAACCATTGCTCTTCATCCAGAAATTCTTAAATCATTGAAAGAAAAAAAATCACCACAAAAATGATATTGTGTAATATAGAATCACAGAATACCAAAGTATACAGAAACTTTAGTTAATAATGAGTTAATTCAAGCTCTTAATTGAATTTGTATTTTGGGGCACCTTTGATTTTTTTGGAAGTTTTTTTTCCCTCATTTAACTGAGATGAACCTCTCTATAACTTCCAGTCTCTAGTACTAATTCAAGATTCTGAGATCCCAGAGAAAAAGTCCACTTTTTCCAACACATGACAAGTCTTTAAATATTTTAATATAGGGGCTATATCTCCACTATCTGTTTTACCATTCAATGCAAGTACTATTGTTTCCGTAGAGAAGAATTTGGGTAATTTTCTTTTGGTCAGTGGGTATGAAAAACTGATTTTATGAATGTCTCTTAATTTTTTTGCCTGGATATTATATATAGATTTTAAGATCTTGAATTTCATGATATGATGGCATACATAGAAAATTCCAGAGAATGAAGTAAAAAATCAGTTGAAACAATTAAAAACTTCAGCAAAGTTGCAGGTTATATAAAATAAACCCACACAAATCACTTGAATTTCTATAGATTACCAACAAAGTCCAGTAGCAAGAGATAGAAAAAGAAATTTCATTTAAATTTATAGTAGATAATATAAAATATTTGAGAATTTGTATGCCAAAACAAACCCAGGAAATGTGTAAACTTAATTACAAAATACAAAACACTTTTCACACAAATAAAGTCATATCTAAACTTATGGAGGAGGAACATTAATTGCTCATAGGTAGACTTAGGGAGATATAATAAAAAAAGACAATTTTATATAAACTCTTCTACTTTTTAAAAATACCATACCAAATTGTCTAAAAATTATTTAAAGGAGATAAAAATTTTAACAAAATTAATCTGGAAGAACAAAGGACCAAGAATGTCAAGGGAATCAATAAAAGAGGTGAAGCAAGATAGCTTAGGAATACTAGATCTGAAATTGTATCACAAAACAGTAATTATCAAAACAATCTGGCACAGGTTAAGAAATGGAGAGCAAATCAGTGGACTAATTAGGTACATAAAACCTAGTAATAAATGACTTTAGTAATTTAGTTTTATGAATCAAAAGATCCAAACTATTGGGACAAGAATTCACTGTCTGACAAAAACTGTTGGCAAAATGGAAAATGGTAGGAAAATAGGAAAATGACTGAGTATTTGACTAAAACCTCACATTGTATACCAAGAAAATATCAACATGAGTACATGATCTAATATATAAAGAATGACACTATAAGCAAAGTAGAGAAGCTTAGAATAGTCTACCTGTCAGATCTATGGATAAGAGAAGATTCTAGGACTGACCAAGAGATTTTGATTATATTAGAATAAAAAGGTTTTGTACAAACAAAACAAATGCAGCTAAAATCAGAATGAAATCAGAAAGCTGAGGGAAAATATTTATAGCAATTATCTCTAGTAAAGGATTAATTTCTCAAATACATAGAGAACAGACAAATTTATAAAAAATAAAAGTCCTCCAATTAATAAATAAGTTAAAGGTTAACAGTTTTCAGTTTCAACAGGCAGCTATTTATAATTATGTGAAAAATGCTCAAAATCACTCGATTAGAGAAATACAAATTAACACAACTCTGAGACATTACCTCACACCTATTAAGTTGGTCTTTGACAGAAAAGGAAAATGATAAATGTTGGAGGGAATTTGGAGAAATTAGGACACTGGTGCATTGTAGATGCAGCTGCAATTTGATTGAACATTCTGGAGAGTAATTTGGAACTATGCTCAAAGGATTCTAAAATGTACCCAAAAGAGATTAAAAAAGGGAAAGGACCTATTTGTACAAAAATATTTATTGCAACTCTTTTTGTGGTAGCATAAAATTGGAAAACAAGCGAATCAACTGGAGAATGGCTGAACAAGTAGTGGTAGATGAAAACTATGGAATACTATTGTACTACAAGAAATAACAAACAATATGATTTGGCAAAATTTACGAAAAATTACTGAAAGTGATGTAAAGTAAGGTAAGAAGAACCAGAAGATCAGTGTACACAATGGTAACAATATTTCTTGATGATCAGTTGTGAATGACCCAATTATTCTCAGCAATTTAGTAATCCAAGACAGCCATAAAGACTATGATAATAGTTATCTTGTTGTTTGTTTTTCTTCACTTAATTTCTAAACCTTTATAGTGATCTTTTAGAGTAATTGGTTGTGGTAGGGCAAAGGAAAGTGAAAAATCCAGTTTAATTATAAAGTTATGAACCTAGAAGCTTAGAAGTAGAGGTGGTAGTGACACTGAGAGAAATAAGTAAGTTTTAGTAGGCAGAATTCATTTTTTGAATAGGCTGAATTTAAGATGTCTTTGGGTCATTCAAAATGACCAATAGGCAACTGGTACAGTCATGTAAGATTAAAGCTCATGGGAGACAGAGTCTGAATTCACACACACACACACACACACACACACACACACACACACTTTCACCTATAGGGACAGCAGTTTAAATCCATGGGAGCTAATGTGATTACTGAAAGAGAGCATAAGGCTGTAGAGGAAGAAGAGAAGAGGTCCTAGTGAAGCTATAGCATGATGTGAAAGATGATAGATAAACCAGAAGACAATAAGGTTATCTAAAATCAAGACAGAAGAGAGTATTCCGGAGAGGATAACCAACATTGTCAAATACAGTATAGAGAACAAGAGGAGTTCCCACAAAATGTTATCATATTTGGCAAATAAGAGATTATTAGTAAGTCTGGAGAGAAAAGTTTCAATTTAGTGATGAGGTTAGAAAGCTATATTTTAAAAAGTTGAAGAATTTCTGAGAGAAGAAGAAGAGAAGGCAGAAAGTACTGACACATTCAAGGAGCTTGGCTTAAAAAGGAAGGAGAGATACAGAACATGATAGGTCTAATAAAAAAGATTGTTTGCTTTTTTGAAGAGGGGGGGGCAGAGGTCTTTGCTTGTTTGAAGGTATGAAAGAAAGGAGATATGGAGACAGTTGCAGAGGATAGCATGATTATTTAAGAACTGAGGAAATACAGGTTGTTGACCTAAACTTTAATACTGTTTATTTTATTCCTTTCCAACCTTGACAGCAATTCTTAAGAAAAGTGGAATACATTCCTAGGTCATTTATATTTTTTCAGGTTTATCCTATCTTAGAACAAACCCTCTGTACTTAATCTCATCCTTTCTCATTACCTCCAGCAGATTGCATTAATAATTCCAGTAGAATATAAGCTTTTTATAAGTTGGGATTGTTTTATTCTTTGTCCTTATATTCTTACTACTTAGTACATTGTCTGGCACATACTAGCTGTTTAATAAATATATGTTGATTGAAATCCAATGAAGAATTAAACTTAAAGTCACCAAAAGGACAATGAATAGGCACATGTAAGGAGTTGGCAGTAATACATTTACAAGGGAAGAAGTAACCAAAAGTAGCATACAGTAAGTCATCAAAGAGATATATTAAATAACACATCTCAATAATGGTAGTACCTGGAATGTAGAAAACATTTAATAAATGTTTATATATTATTAGAAAAGAAGATAGGCTGGTCATATGACAAAAGCATGGAGTCTACACACTCCATTTGTATATAAAAGATTTCAGAAGAACTAGAGATGGTTGGGGAGATCCCATGTGGAAGATTTTCTAGAAAATCAAGACAAGAATTGCCTAGTGTAAGAGAAGGGATGTGAGTTGTGATCTAATTATTTAAATGTACTAAAGTAATGCGCTGCATCTCTGGCCGTCTTTCACCAAGTTGTGTGCTATAAAATAATGTGGGTTACATGTGTAATATTATATGTATTATATAAGATAACGTACAAATTTTATATTTCATTGTTATACAAATGGGATATATTACCTTTAGGAAAATCTATAAGAAATCATAAGAATGCCCACTCGAGTCCTTGAAACCTTTTTTATGGCCTGTTATTTCTAGCCATGCATATTTATCTGGGAAACAGAGTTAGAAACCATTCTAAGGATTCAATAGTGTTGTATATTATGAAACTCCACCTAATTACTAATTATTTCAATTCTTTTTAATGAACCGAATTTTAATTATTAGCAGTGAAATATAACTATATAATAGAAATAAGATCATTCCTAACGAGCCAGATTTATTGTTCTGTATATCTTATATGCTCACTAAAGATGGTGAGTGAGAAACCACTGTTAAGAATACCAAAAAAGATCTTTATCTTTACCATACATTAACATATTTCAAAATATGAAAAATCCACAACAGAAATGAAAAGTTATCACTGTTTTATGTTTTATTTGAATTTGTTTAAGATGTTCAATTCTGACTTAATGTGGCTTTTAATGTCAAACAACAATTTATTTGGAGGATTTTCAAATGTATTTGAAATCAATAAAAAAACACAAAACATATTTTAACTATAAGAAAATGCCATTTTGTAATGCAAATATGGGATAAATGTTGACATAAAGGAAAGGAATCTACAACTTTCCACAAGAAAATAATTTTACTAATTAATACAAAAGAGGAAAAGCTTGGTAAGACCTACAATAAGGGAAATATATAGAGAATATTTACTTCAAGCTCAACAGGTCTGCATGTGATAAAGAAAGGAAAGATAAAGAAAACAAAAGACATTCAAGTATAAATAAAAAGATTTCAAAAGAGATCATCAAGTGTGCATGTATATCATTCTTGGATGGTGGCCATACATATGGAGAAAAATGATCTTTGCCAAAATCATAAATGTCACAAAGAGTTCCGGTCACATAAAACACATTCTTAAAAAGTCTATTTAAATGTCACTTAATAATTAGTTTCAGGAAACAATTGAAATTTCTAGGAAACAAAATTCTTACAGATACTACAATTATACATGTCTAAAATATATTATTCACAAAAATGCAAATGTGAAAAAAACAATTCATAAACATCAATATGTCTAAAATTTTAAACTTCCTTAGCAAAAAGGAACCTGGGTAGCAGCTTTTATCATCTTCCAATAAAGAAATGGTGGATCCTTTAATTTCCTAGGTGGAAGATAAAACCAGTTTAAACAGTGTTTGGCAAGATATTCAATTAAGTAAGCAGGCATTCTAAGGACTTTTAAGTACAAAATGGGAAGAGAAGATAAATGGAAAAAGATTTGAAAAATGATTAACAAGCTGTTTTTTCCATGAATGATCCATGAACCATCACATTTGAACTATAACACCATAGTACTAAATGTGCTGAGAGAAGTGGTAAAAAATGATACTAAAAGGAACAAAGAAGAGACAAACAGCTAGATTCAAACAAGTGTATGTAGCAAATCTGAGATAAAGGTGATCAAATTTTGAGGGTATTGAGGAAAAAAAATATATGGTAAACACAGCCATTGAAGGAAATGAGGAAGTCTGAATCAAGACTGAAGGATACCATTCTTTATTTTTCTTGTGTAAGCAATATGTGCCTTGTTTCACAACATGAACATGGAGATACATATGGCATGATAACACATGACTATACCACATTAACTGCCATCTTGGAAGATAGAGTTGGGAGGAGAGAGAGAGGACATAAACTACAAAATACCAGAAAACAATAATTAAAATTTATATTGACATATCTAAAAAAAGTGGGGGGAAAAGGGGAACATATTTAAATGAGACAAAGAAATAAGAGGTCTGGAAAAATCTCAGATCATATTTATTGTGGATAAAAGGTGACTGAAAGAACAGCAATAGCTAATGATCAATATGCCAACTCCCATCATCTATGTACATTTATTTTATAAAATTATTTTAATTGGTTCAAAATGTGCCTTTTCTGCCACTTACATCACTCTTATTTTCCAATAACAAAGAAGGAGAAACCCAATTACTGTGACAAACATGGATTATCAGGCAAAACAAATAACTGCATTGGTCATGTCAAAAAGAAAAAAAAAGTTTTAAATCTTGACTGGTAACTCCTTCTATCATTTGGTAAATAGCATGGTTCATCATGAGTCCTTTGGTGTATCATGGATGGTCATTGTACTGCTGAGAGAAGTTCTTAAGTCTTTCAAAGTTATTTGTCTTTAAAATCTTGTCATTGCATGAATTGTTTCCTTACTACAGTTCATGATAATCAGTTTCGGTTCATATAAGTCTTCCTATAGTTCTCTGGGAAAAAATTCTAACAGCACAATAGCATACTATTGCATTTATATGCCATCACTTATGTTTATTCATGTTCCAAATGATGAATACTTCCTCAGATTCCAATCCTTTACCACCACAAAGAATGCTCAGAAAATATTTTTGTACATTCTTTAGGAATAAATTCTTTCCTAGTGTGATTCTCTTATTTCCCTCTTCAGTTTTGAATGATATATATGTATATATATTTTTACCCCACTTTATATGTATGAGTGCATAAATGTGTGAAAGTATATTTTCTCTTCTTCTGACCAGTTTCAATGAGAATGAAATTCAAGAATCACCTGGTTTCTCCCTACTCCTCCCTTGCTTATTTTTATAGACCTCTACCTGCTACTGATGATGTGAGATTATTTTCCTGTATCTTCTTTTATTTTCCACTGTCCTTAGAGTATTCTTTTTCTTTTCACTTTCAATTCTTCTTTTAAAATTACAAAGGCCAAAATTTAATGATAGGGTTCTATAAGGACATATACGTGATCTCCCAACATTTATGTATTTATGTATAAAAGATGTATTCTTTTGTTTAGTCCCTTACATGTTCACTCATATTAAGTTTTTTTTCTTTTAAACTCCTGTGAATGTACTTCAAAACTTCTATGTTGTTTTTGTCTTTGAATTAGGAATACTAGCAAATTCTCTATTATTTTTCCTCTAATATTAAAAATCCACTTATAAAAATAATTTTAAACTTATTTGCTACATCTTGCTTCAACCTTTGTAGAAATTCTAATTGAACTTGTGCCCAAGCAATGTCCTTTTTTGATATTTTTAAAGCTTTGCCTGTAGATATTTGGAGTTGTATTTCTGTCCAGAATTGCTTTTTTTGATTGCTCATTCTCCTGGCTTACTACCTGACTTCAGCATTCATGTCATGGATGGGTTACACTTCTAGAAAAAAATGTTCCTACCAGTCCTATTGCTGTTTTCTTGGGATATTGAATATTACATAAAAATTATTAGATCTCAAGGACAGCTCAAATGTACACCTACAAGCTTTCAGTGCTCCTAAAGCACTCTGATTACTGCCCTCCTGTTCTGAAGTTTGTGTGTTTCTGAAATGGATCTGAGTCTGAGCAATACACTTGTGGGCTTGCCCTATTTATAGTTCTAGTAGATTACTGCTAGATTCATTAACTATCAGTCAGCTGAAAAGTTCTGCTAGTTTTAGTATGATAGAACTATGGGCTTCCCCTTGGTCTGGAATTCCTATCCAATTTTTTTCTTAGTTATGGACTAAAAGGTAAAACTGAGAACCTCTCTCTGTGTCCACATTACACCCTTCCACCCCCATGGCTCAAGAGGTCTAAGCAATAAAGGGGCTGATTTTGATAGTTATGAATTTGATCTTTGTTCACTGAATAGCCAAGGACCTTTGGCTACTTCTTTACTGGGAATACTACCCTTTGGGTTCAGGTCTCCTCTGTCAGGCTTGGATCTATGATCTAGGCTAGGTAATAATTTTTATTATTAAAAACTAAATTGCCAGTCTGTACATATTCCTGTACCCTATACAATAGTTCCTTTATCAAGGACTTGTGATCTCTTACTGTCTTGATTCATCATAGATTCTCCCTGCTATGGAATGCTCTTTGTGGCTACTCCTGGCTAGACATTCTACCAATGGCCTATACAAAACCTTTCTAAGAGTCATCAATACATAAAGAGGGAGGGCATACTCAATTATATCAAGGAATTCATGAGCTTATTAAAAAATAGATTACATCTTTATCATTTCACAATTCACTTGAAAGACTGAGAACATCAGATTGTGATTTGTTTAGTGTATTGATTATGGAAAAGAATTTACTAGCTTATAAGCTCTTGACAAGATGTTTCTGATTCATACATTAAAATTATTCCCTATCCCTTGAAAGATATAACAGAAATTAATCCTATTCAGTCACCTTTTGACTAAAACACCAGGAAGGCATAAAATAGGAAGATGTATATTAATCAAATATATTTGCTATTATGTTGGAGGAGATCCAATTTAAAGTCCAAACTGAAAAGATATTATGGTCCTCCATATATTTCTGTTTGTAGACGATGTTGTACTTATAACATCAACCACCCAAAATACTGTAGATTCTCTTAGAAGAGATCTCTCATTACAAAAAAGAGTTTGGTCTGATCAATACTAAAAATACTAAATGAAGGATGACTGTCTACTATACAGATTAAAACCCAAAGAGAAACCAAAAGAGAAAAATTCCAACCCAGTCCCTTCCTCCCTTTTCAATCTTCTTATATTTTACTCTCTCTGACTAATCTTTAAATCTGCCTTCACTGAAAAACTTGCTGTTCTTTGTACAAAACACTGTATCTCTCAAATCTGTGCCTTGCCACTGGCTGTCTTCCATGCCTTGAATTCTTTGTGCCTTCACTTCTGAATCATAATTTTCCTAGTATATTCAAATTCTGGTTTTGGTAAAAAGTTTTCTCTGGTCCATCCTACCCCTCAATTGCTAGAACCTTCCCTTCAGAGTGTGTGTGTGTGTGTGTGTGTGTGTGTGTGTGTGTGTGTGTGTGTGTGTGTGTGTGTGTATGAGAGAGAGACAGAGAGAGAGAGAGAGAGAGAGAGAGAGAGAGAGAGAGAGAGAGAGAGAGAGAGAGAGAGAAAAGATGGAGGGTAGTCAAGAGAGGGAGGAAGAAGAAAATGAGAGGGATGGGTAGATATGGCTATAGATTTCTGTGACATTAATACTGCTGTGTTCAGAAAATAAAAATGCAAACCTCTAGCATCTTAGAAAGTTAAAGAACTAGGGAATATCTATATCTACATTTATATCTATCTATCTATCTATCTATCTATCTATCTATCTATCTATCTATCTATCTATCTATCTGTCTATCCATCTATCTAAACACCAATGATAGCACAGATACTTGAAGACCAAGAAAGTGAGTACATGCATGCAATATGTATATTTGTTTAAACACTGACGACTATAAATTCAAAGATAACTAGATTCATTCATACATACACACATACATTCTTTCTAATTAAATTCTATCTCTGCCCATATATATATTTCCTTAATCATTGAGACAATATCTAAAGCTAACTAGCTTGGGGAGGACCTGTGCTCTATTGGTATTGAGAACCCAGGGTCATGTCCATGTCACAATGAAGTAATAGAGAACAACTTTAATACAGGATTATATATCATGAATATATATCTAACAAATTAAATATACTGAATCAAAACAATTAAATATAAATAGTTAATGCAGGTGTTTCAAAAGTCTTGGTACAATAATAAGCTTTAAAAGTTTTAAACTACACTTTTTAAAGTTATTTAGCTTTAATAACTTAAACATGCACTAAGACCTTTAGGACAACATTTATATCTAAAATTCCTGGGCTTTCAGAAAATAGAAGTTCAATCATCAGTCAATAAAGTAACTACAGATAGTCATGATGAGAAAATTTACAAATTACAATTACAAAATCTACATAGATGTGAATAAAAATAGTTCTACTTCAGGAGGATTTCCTTTAAAGGCATCATATAGCTTAAAAATAAAAATTTTATTGCTTCATTTTTCCTTGTATGCTTGTAAATCCTTGTAAATATCAAGAGGCTGGTTTGAAATCAAAACAGCAGAGGCAAGGCTTTCAACTTTGTGGACCACTCAAATGACAAGAACTTTTAGAATATAAAGGATAATTTTTTTTTATTAATATAGGAAGGAGAAACCTCTGCTTAAGCTTACAGAATGGGGGAGTTTGAAAAATTTTAGTTGATCACAAAAATGTTACATTTTATTTCAAAAACAGAATATTAATAAAGACAGTTGCAACTCTATCATGTCTTAAATTGCATGCCACCATATGTAAAAACATGATATATGAAGTACTGTATCTTTAGCCTGTATATCTTCAGAAGTAAATAGGGTAATTCTTCTAGACAACTTACTCATCACTTTGTGTTTTACAAAGAGAAAATAATCTACAAACCATTTGGGATTAATCCTGATGACAATAAAATTGATGCGCATTAAAGGCTTCTTTCATTCCTCACTTACAATTTTGTAAATGTGTAAAGATCTATGTGCTGTGTCACACATAGAAGATGCATATCATGAGCTGCTAAAAAAGAGCTCTATCTTATAAGCAGTGAAATGGATGAGCAACTGATGAATTATAGCTCCTGTCCCATTGTTCTTGGACAGATCTCACTGTATAGTGTCCAAATTATGTTGTTGACCAAATATTCACAATCAATTTTATAGTGTGCAGTTAGCATGATTTATTTAATTGTTACAAACTGGGGCTCTTAAAGAGAAATTCACTAATTGCAGCCAAAGTGCCAGGCCAGCATATTCATGATATATAGAAGCTTGCAAATATCAAGAGGCTGGTTTGAAATCAAAACAGCATAGGCAAGGCTTCCAACTTCATCTTTGTGAACCACTAAAATGACAAGAAATTTTAGAATATAAAGGATATTTTTTTGTATTAACACAGGAAGGAGAAACCGTTCCTTATGCTTTGAGGACATTTTAAGTTACATATTTATCTCAACTTCATAAAGTTTGAAACATGAAATAACTATAATAATTTTATTTTTTCAGCTTACTAAATTATTGCAATTTGTTCTTCAGTGACTTTCTAATTACACTAAAATCTCCTTTCTTGTCAAATATTCTTCCACATGACCTAAAGCCTTTCAAAGAAAATCCAAATGACTTATTTACTTATATTTGTTTTACTAATATTTTCATTTATCTTTCTATCTACCTATTCCTTTCACTCCAATAAAATAAATCTTGGGTGAGCAACTCACTTGAAAAGGTGTGTTGCCCAATACTGGCTTTCATTAAGGAATGGATGGATAACCAACCATGTGGTAGATATTAAAGAGGGGGATGTATGCTTCTAGTAAGGAAATGGATGTCCCTTCCAACTACAGTCTTCTATGATTTCCCTTCCAACTATTTCAATTTTCCCACTGTCTTCTTCCTCTGTATCACATCTATATTCAAATTGACCTTGACCCTAGGCTTTAAAAGTTAACTGCTACTCTAAATCTAACTTCTTTTCTTACTCTATTCTTTTAAAGGCTATTATAAAAATCTGAACAAAAAACATTTAAATGAGAAATGGAATTAAATTACAAAGCTCTCCTCTAATTGCAATCACCAATGAAAAATGAATAGATGCCAAAGTGCTTCTTTAGAATACTATGTACTATACACAGTGAATACTACTCCCAACCACTATGATGGATAAGTGTGGAGGTTAGGCCTGATGAATCAGAGTAAAAAGTTTCTTAGTGAGAATGGAAAACTCAGTAGGTGTGAATCACCATTTAAATGTTTTGGATTTTGCATCCTTCTTCCTTATCAACAAAAAATTCACAAATAAATCTGAAAATTCTAAGCGTTGGCAAAACAAGTAGGGAATTTTTATTGTCCCTCAAGAAAAAAATCTACCTTCTAAAGCCATTCAACAGATGTGAAGAAAATCGACACCTATTATCCCTTGCTTTTTGCTTTTTTTGAGCTGAAAAAATAAAGCTTATGGAAACTTTATGAACTATATTTAGAATAAAGATTTCTTGAATAAAATGAAGAAATTTTACTTACCTTACATCTTACCAGATATGCATATGCCTTTTAAAAAATAGAGCTGATTCGACTTTTTGATTTCATGTCCTTTCCTGACCTTTCTGTCAAATTACTTAACTGTTAGTAATCGTCTCTCCTTTAGTCTGGTGGGTATCTGATGTGCTAATAACCAGCTTCATAAAACTACTATTTCATCCCTATGTATTTACTTTGTTCTGTGCTGGATTTTTCTTATAAACATATATGTACACATACATTAATGCATATATACATATATACATGTATGTTTACATAGACATGTTTAGTAAAAAATAATATTAAATAATCGAGATAACCATATGGAAGAGGGATGAGATCAAATTAGACTTTTAAAAATTAAACTAAGGTACATGTGACACTAGCATATTCCAGTGAATTCAAGGAATTAATGGCATCATGCCTCTGGAAATAATTAGCCAGAACAGAAAGGATGGGTGGCAGCAATCTCAGATGCAAAGGGTAGGAATGCCCAGAGCAGTCAGATGTGATACAGAAAGAAGTGAAAGCAAGTCCTCCAAAGGAACCTGAACAACATAGACCAAAAAACTCCAGATTATTTTGCCAGAAAGTCATTACCTCACAGGAACTTCAATTAATCATTAAAAAGATGAATCTAAAAGTCATGTGTCATCTACAAAAGATACTTTACTGGGGTTTTTCATATTATGAGTACTACCCATGATTTCATTTTAAAACATAAATGTAAACAGGTTACTGAACAAGAAGCCATTATTCATGATTCATAATATTTCTGCTAGTTCCTTTTAGGAACTGCTAGAGATATGAGTAAACTATGTACAGAAATGAGAGCTACAAAATGAAAAAAAAAGTTAAATTTTTAAAGATGACTGTCCACTGAAGTATCTATAAGAACATGGTTTACTGAGCAGATTAATAGATCTAAATCACATATATCATCATATGCTTATTTACTCAAATAGTCTGTCAGAGGGTAGGAGGAGGACAACTTATTTTAGTTATAAAAATTTAAAGAGTATATAAATGGCAGAGAGGAGATCTCATTTTTCACTTAGAATGTAACAGCAATAGGCAGTTGATTTGCCTTCTGACCAAAGTAGTGTTAACACTATGAGGTAAAAGAAGGGGCAAAATAGAAAACTGAAGTTATTTGCTTCTTTTTTCATAATCGTGCAAGAAACTACTACAAAAACTAAGGAACTTGGTTTTGAAAATCCTTTTGAAACCCTATCCAATAGTCTAAAATCAATCCTTACAAAACTATGTATATGTTTATAGGCGCAAACATCAACCAACTGGTATAATATCTAGATGCACTTGTATTAATTGTGCTATGGTGAATTCTTCAGGGAGGTGCCAACAATTTTATAAGTTTAGAACTATTTTATCACTTCTGAAAAAAGCCAATAGAACAAAACCACTAAAAGATAAGAAAGACCACTGAAATTATTTAATAATCCATGTCCATTTTCACAAAAATGGTCCACATAATCCTTTTAAAAATAATAACCTGTTCATTTCAGGCAGTGCACAATGCTTCCCTTTGTCCCTTGTAAGTCTCTCAAATGTCTTATTTTAAAGGAATATATAGTACTCCCGGAAGACATTTTCCCATTTCTATTCTCTTCAACTCCTGTGAGCCCTTGTTCTGTGTGATAAGGCAATCTCCTTCGGGATCTGAGCTGTGTAGTTTCGCACCACGAGTGACAAGGACTCGACTTGAATAACTGCTGTGCGCAGGTTGTAATTATGTCAGCTGGAGTGTTGAACAAGGGGACTGATTAATGTGAGCCCCAGCCCAGGCACAGTCCCTATCAAAACCTTCGTGCAGGCCAGCAGTGGGGATGGGTTAAAGCAAAAAGACAAAACATGCTGTATCGTCCATGATAGATGAATTGCTCCAACAGTCTTCAGGCAGATGTTCCAGGACAGTATAATATACAATTACTCTGCCTTATCACCTTCCCAGGGACAATAAAGCTTCCTCCTTCTATAGCTCATGTGAGTGAAGGCAAAATTAGTTTTACTTTTACAACACTGACTCACTTATCATGTTGCCTTGATTGTGCTTTTACAGCTAAAGAAAACATATTCCACTTTTAAACTTAAAAAAAAAAATCCTACCCTTTTTAAAAAACTGGAGGCTTGTTTTGAATCTCTTTTGCATCACACAATACAGTTCCTTTAAATAGATGCTTAGTTAAAAATAGATGCAAGGAGCATAATAAATGTGTTTCAAATGTATACATATATACTCAAAAGACATAAAAGAAGTGATGACCTGTGTGATTTTATGGTTGGAAACCATCTCATTTTCCAAAGGACATACAGAAACCATCAACATATAGAAACCATCAACCGAAGAAAAATGTAAACTTAAAACAGACACAAAGATACACATACACACAAATATACTCTATTCTCTTCTTCAGCAAGGCAGCTACATCAAAACTCCTTTCTTACCTCCATATGGCTATAGACAATTCCTTAAAATTAGAAGAGAGCTTTCCAAATGATTTTGGAACACATTGTTGCTATTCTGTCTCTGATGTCCACTTCTATTTAAAAATTGCATTAAGATAAATAAGAGGGGTTCTCCTCTTAGGTTTCTTTAAGTGTATTGAAGTCAACAATAAACATTAGGAACTAATGCTTGAATTATATCCTTAATAAAGCAGTATTAAGAAGATTAAAAAGTATATTGGTGCACCCTTCTAATACTTTTCTATTCCTGGCAGTAAATAAATAAATAAGTAAATAATTGGTAACACTTATAATAGAGGGTTTCATTAAACAATAATACCAAGTAAACTTCAAAATGTTTTTGCTAGAGTGAAATTGGCTAAAATCAAAGGGAAAATGAGACAGTGCAATAAGAGCCTTTCAAAGGCAACTCTCTGGTAACTATAATTTTTTAACAATAAATGGTGTCTCCACAGCAGAAAAAGAAAATCCTCAAAAAATGCTGGCAATTGCCACAAATACAGTATAAATCAACTTGTGATTTATGATATTCACTCACACACGTGTGCATGTGTGTCACTATGACATGCCACATACATGAATGACTATAACATACTATATATATGACATTTCCCCCCTTCTAAGTGGAACAGAACAACTGAGGCATTATTTCAGTACATTACACCAGCAGTTAAAATGCTCTCTGGCTTATGCTAAAAAACTATACTCTGCATTAATCAAAGAACAGTTTTCTTTTTATATCATATTTATACTAAAGGAAAAATTGACTTCATCCTTATTTTTTTCGTCTCTTTTGTTATGAATTAATTCTAAGAATTATTATCAAATATTGCTAGAAATATGAGAACTTGTAAAGAATTTGTAAAGCAAAAAAGAATGAAAGGGAAGATACCTAGGCCAAAACCATGCAATTAAGGAAACTGCAAAGGTAGAACTCAAGCATAAGTCTTGTGCCTTCAAATCTAGCATCCTTTCTGCTACAACACAGAATCTGTTTCATGGGGCTTTTCTGTTTGTATCCTGAAAGACCTTTTTGTGTCATACACTATTCCCTTGGAGTACTAAGAAGACTTATTTTTAGTTTTACTGTTTGATATTAGAGACATACAAGATGTTCAGAAGGACTAATCAAGTCCAAAATCAAGTCATATTTAAAACATATTTGTCCCTTTCTTGCAACTTGATATCTGACACAATATTCATTTTGTTAAACTAAAAATATTATTAATACTGGAAAACATAGCCAATAGTATACCATCCTAAATACTGTAGTAAAGAACTAAATATAGCATTTAACTTCTAGAAATTTAATAGGCCTATGTTTAAATGGCATAGCCCAGATTTCATATTAGCCAACTAGGATTTTTTTTTTTACTTTAACTTCATATTTACTTGAACACAGAGGATAGAAAACTTTCAAGAGAAAGAACATAGTGGTCATGATAATGAATTATGTCCAAATGTATTAGAAAGGAAGGAAGGGTGGAGGTAGAGGAGACAGATACAAGTAGAGACAAAAAGAGAGGTGGATTGAAGATTCAAGTCATTAGAGCAGTCAGAGAGGGGAGGAGATATTCATGAGGATAAAAATAGAAGGGCTGGCCTTGGCTATCTTTTCAGCAGAGACAACAGCTAAGCAACAGGGAATGGGGGATGATGCTGAAAAAATTTGAGGGGGACTGGGGAAAAGGGGAAACTTTTGAAAAATGGACTTTATTATCTTGGTAAAGCATTAGGTAGTAATCTTCGACTTAAAAATCCTATTGACTTTGTAGAACTAATTCAATTGACACAATTATAATAGATTTTTCAAAGTAATCAAAAATGAACATGGGTTTATCTTAAAGTATGATGCAACTATCTCAACACTTAAATATTTACCCATGCTTCTTTTGGACCACAGACCTTTATTTCTACTTGTGGAATTTATGGAAAAGGATCTCTTAATATTATAAACTATTGCACCTTATTACAATAAAATGATCTAGCTGGAAAAAAAAAAAAGATGTAGAGTATGAAAAACTGTCTAAGGAAGACTTTTAGAGTAAGTTGGTCAACAATATCCAGTAGATTACCATTCTTGGTCATGTTACTTCATATTCAACAATAAAATTTGACTCTGTTGAATTACTGATGGAGTGATAGTTCAAGATCTGGCTTAAGGTACCAACCAGATCTACTGGAGACTTAAAAAGATTAATCTAAAAAACAAGACAAACAGGAATATATCAGTACCATACTCTTGCTTGTATTTTATTCTTGACATCTTTTTAACTGCAAATGCTAGTTTCTTTGAAGGACTGAGGGATAAACAAAAATATTTATTGACTTTTTAAAAATAAAGTCATGACATGCTTTCACAAAAGTCTCAGACTATGGGTGGGCCTGAGCAGAAAACGAAACTTACCTATTATAAAAATATTCTATTAGATTGATGCGCCAACAGCAGATACATTAGAAAAATCCTCTTGAGAGTTTATTGATGTTAATCTATTTTACTTTACCTCTTAGAAATTCATCAAAACAACAAAGTGAATAGACCAAAGGCTATAACCATTCTAGCACCAAAATGGAGCCACATGGCATTTAGATAGTATAGTCTATTAAAATGCTATCGTTTAGTTGGCCAAAAATTATATTAACTAAGAAGAGAGGAGTATAACATTAAATTACAGGGTATGAGCTATATTTCTGGACAGCAATATTATGGTCTTATTCTTTTCATGTCTTTTAATGTAATAGATTTTAATTTTACATAATCAATGCTATCAAAATAAAGTCCTATCATTTTAATGAGTATTTCATCCTTTTCCTTTGACTGATGACTGACAGAATTGATGTTACTCCTCCATTCAAATTTTTTATAAATAATTCAGGAAAGAATGAAGTACTGTCAGAAAGACATTGCATTTCATTAACTAAACACATTTAATATAAAACATCTAAACTCCAAAGGACTTGTCTACTTATTTAATGAAGATCAGTAAACAAAGGCTGTTGAAGGTTAATTGCTCATGTTTCTAAAGTCTGCATTGGAAGAGTTCAAAAGTCAGTGAAATTCAGCAGAGTGAGAGGAAGTCAGGCATCTTTTACCACATGTGAATATATATTACCCAAGTCAATAAATAATAGTGGGGAAGGGAAAGATTGAAAAAGTGCTTGTTTCACAGTTAACAAAGAAAATAGATTGGAGTAGTAGGGATACTGAATTTTCTAATTAGGAGTTAAAAATTAATGCAAGCAGAAGTTTAACAAATTTTCAATTAAATTAATACAATGTGCTTAGCCTCTGATGAAAGTCACAAAATATATCAATAATATTATTAATAGCAAGGAAAAAAAATGAAGTAGATAACAGAAGTACATTTGCCCCAGATTTTGACACAGGTAAAAAGGTAGTGCAGTGAATTAGTCAGAATGGCATGGTGGGAAGGTCCTACAATTAGACAATGGATTGAACCCAGAATTGAGGCGGAGAAGAAAATTAGGATAATGTGCACTTAGAAAATTTTGCAGAGGACAGCAGAATAAAGATAGGAATTCATCAAAGCTCACCTAATTAATCTTCCAAATAACTTAAAAAAATGTCTCATAACAAATTCTGGAGCTGTAGAACCAACAAAAAGATAGAGCAAAACAATTTTCTATGCTAAGACAAAGGAGAAAATTTGGCAGGAAAGATCTGTCTCATGAAGGTGAGTGGAATTCATTCCAATTGAGAACGCCCTTAGCAAGAGGCCTAAATCTGTAACAGTAACCAGCAGCTTCCCAAACTCTCAACCTATAGATGGTAATGGGGGGTGGGGAAGTCAGATAATTTGGTCAGAAAGAAATTACAGAAAACTCAATGGAACTCTGTTGCAGTATCCATATGTGGTTCACAGTAGAAGTCTCAGGGTAAGGAGGTCCACTAGAACACTACAGCATGCTGCTATAGGGGAATGAGGACCCTTGTCACAGTTCCAAGGAGAAAAAAATGAGGGGAGGGGAGGGACTAAAACAAACTAGATTAAAACCAAACATGTCAGTAAATATAAGGGGGTGGGGGGAGACATATTTAACTAGTTTGCCCATAAAAGAGCTGGGATTTTTGTGTGTTAAAATCTCAACATAAAATTAAAAGGTCGATATGGTAGCCAAGAAAGTTGTATTCATTTATTAAACATTTATTCAGCACCAGTTACTATGTGGAAGGCACTGTGCTAAATAATGGGAATACAAAATGAGGCAAAAAACTAGTCCATTCACTCAAGTAGTTTCAATATAATGAAGGAGAAAATATGCAAAAAAAATCTATAAAGCAAGCTATGTATGGGATAAATAAGAGATAATTAAAAGAGAAAACACTAGAATTATGAGGGTAGACGGGAGGACTTGGATGAATCCAGGAAGGTTAGAGGAATAGAAATCAAAGGCATGGGGGATAGCCAGAGAAAATGCCCAGAGCCAAGAGTTGGAGTGTCTTGTTCATGGAACCGCTAAGAGGTCAGTGTTACAGGGTCAAAGAGTAGATAGAGAGGACTGGAAAGGGAAGAGGGAGATAGGTTACAGAGGGTTTTGAATGTCAGACTATTTTGTATTTGATAGTGGAGACAACAAGAAAGGCAGTGGAGTTTATCTTATGGGAGTTGGAGAGGAGGAAGGGGGGTAGACAATAATCAGACCTGCCCAGTAGGAAAACCATTTTTGTGGCTGAATGGAGGATAGGTTAGAGTGGAGAAAGACTTCAGGCAGACAGACACACCAATACCCTATAGCAGTAATCAGTGCATGAGGTGATGCCTGCACCAGAACAGTGGCAGCATCAAGGGGAGAATAGGGTGTATTCCAAAGACAATGCAAAGTAGAAATCATTAGGCCTTGGGAACAGTTTGGATAATGGGAATAAAAGATAACGAGGATAACAAGCTGACTCTTGGACTGAGAACCTGAGGGCCTGGAAAAAAGATGTTGCCCTCTACAGAGATAGGGAGGGTAGAACATGGGGAAAGTTTAGGGGGAAGGATACTGAGTTCTGTTTTTGATATATTATGATTAAGATGTCTATTGGCCATCCAGTTTGAGATATCTAAAATGCATCTGGAGATGAGAATTAAAGTTCATCAGATATTTGAAGGAAAAATAGATATGAGAATCATTAGCATAAAGATGGTAATTCAATCCATGAAAATTAATGAAATCACCAATTAAGTAGTATATAGGGAAACTAGGAGACTCAGAAAGGAAGCCAATAATAAGAGGACATACTTGGGTGGGAGAATCCAACAAAGGAGACAGAGAAGGGGCAGAGAAATAGGAGGAGAATTATCAAGGGGACAGTAACTAACAGTAAAAAATTGCAGATAGGTCAGGGAGAATAAAGAGTGTGAAAAGGCTATTGCTTTTGTTAAATAAGAGATTATTAGTAACTTAGTTGAACAGTTTCAGTGTAATGATGAGGTTTAGAGACAGATTCTAAGGGTAAGAAGAGAGTGAGAGGAGTGAAGTTGGAGGAGTCTTTACATCATCCTGGTCAGCTCAGACCTAGAGTTCTGGGCACCACCTTTAGGAAGAACATTATAAGATGTAGAACTTTTTAAAAGGGTCACAAGGTTGTCACTGGCTAGTGACGGCAAACCTTTTAGAGATTGAGTGCCCAAAAAACGACCCTCCCACTACATGTGAGACCCCCTGTCCTGCCTTACTCCAGACTGGGGAGGGAGAAAGCATTGTCACTGGTCTGCTGGGCAGTGGGAGGGGGAAGGGGAGCACTCCCCTCTGTCACATGTGCCATAGAATGAAGCATGTTTAGGTAAGGGAAGAAAAGACCCAGGGGATATACCATAGTTATCTCAAAGTATCTGAAGTGCTCTGGAATGGAAGGAATGTTAAATTTGTGTTTGATTTCAGAAAGAACTAGAAGCATGGGACAAAAGTTGCAAAGAGGAAGACTGTAGTTTGATATAAGCAACAATTATTAACAAAAGAAAAATGGGTTAACTCATTGCAGGTTTTCAATTAAAGGCCATCTGGTCACCTGTGGAGAATGTTATAGAGTCTATGCTTTTTCAAATGGAATGAGCTGGTTAGATATGGGGTTCTTAAACTTTGTGTCATAGAAAACTTTGGCAGTATAGTCAAATTATATATTTAAATGTATTAAATAAAATACATTTAGTTCATGGACTCTCAAAACCTATTCACTAAGCCAACAGGAAAGTGTGTATCCCTAGTTTAGAACCATTGCAGCATTGGCTAGGTCAACTGAGATCTCTTTCAATTCTAAAATTCAATGATTCTATAATTGCTTTCCTATCTTAACCTTTCTGTGGAAGCTATTATATAAATATATATTCTGATACATGAAATCTCAGACTATTTTAGAGTATTTCTCTTTTCTACATTTAACTATGATGTTTTTGTGCTCTAATACATGATCAATTTTTGTATAGGTAAAGAGTATTTCTCTTAATGAAGACATAATCCTTGACACATATAGATAATATCAATTTAAGTGAATAAAATGAATTACATTTTAACCTCTGAACTTCAAAATTTTAACACTTTTAAAGCATACACTAACATACATCTTAAGTTTAAAACTGTACACTGACTTAAAATTTCAACTAAAATTTATAGTCTAGATTGTTTAATTTGGTTATGACATTAATGATCATTTTAATTCTAGGAAATGGATTTGCTATTTTATTAGCATTCAATGGTGAGGATGGTTTCTAACTAAATAAAAATGCCTATAACTGTCTTAAAATCAAAATGAATTATAAAACATGCTAATAATACACTCCCATATCATTAGACTTAATGAACACCCTTAGACAGTGCTAGATTGGTGATTTGGCCAGTATAGTTTCCCAATAATCTCTACTATCTTTTAGTCCTGGTCCCAGTACCATTCTTTGTTTCTAGTCTAAATGTATCCAGTTGCTAAATATGTATGTCTCTACCAACAGTAATCAATCAAAAATGATCACTTTTTCCACAAAGGATACTTAAATTAACTCCTTTTTGGGCTCTATTTACTATTCTTATAGCTTCTCAAACCAAAATATCCTTCCCTTACTACCATACATTGTCTAACTATAATACACTGTATATTTACTAAATGCAGGAACTGACTTGCTTTGGTATTTGTATCCCCAATACATAACACTGCATTTGACAAATAGTTAGAATTTAGTAAATGTTTTTTATTCACTCATAATATATGATAGTATAAAATGAAAACCTAATTAAAAAAGTAAAGTAGGCCATAATTATTTATTATAATACAGAAGTGCAAGTATATTTCAAAGAAGAATGAGAAATTTAAAGGTGGTATACAAGGAAGAACTGATATCAGCAAAAAAGTAGGGAAGTTGTATTTAATACAGATTTCTTTCATTACAGAACATCAAAATATATAATTGCAACTAACATGAAATGTGTGGTGGAGAAAAGCTTAGGATACTTACTAGATGTATAGTAATCTAAAGGATCTAAAAGAAATATCTGAGAAATTAATAGATCTTGTGGAACAAGAAATTTAACAAATAAAATCTGATAATACAGAAAATAAAAGAATTAATATAATCATTATTTCCCAGAGCAAACAAAAATAAGAAATAAATTCTACTTCAAATATCAGTTGAGTTGGCATATATCTTAAATTAAGATAATAAAATAAGGCATAGGAAAAAGCTTTACCATATGAAAACTAATAATTTTTTCATTTTTATTTAATGATAATTCTATAACTAATATACAATTCTGCTTTTAAAATATAGTCTCTTTAAAATGATTAGCATTATAACCATTTTTAAGTTTTCACATAACTCCTTTTCTTAACTGACACAGAGTAACTTTTTTCAAAACCAGGTTTCTACTTCTACTTTTCTGGAGCTTTTGTTACACTTAATGCCCCAGAGAGGTGATATTCTAGGATACATTAAAACAAAGGATCTAAACAAATTCTAATTAATTTATTAATATCACATCACAGTCTTATCAGACTGGTAAGTGATCAAACTTAAAAAATATAGGTTAATAAAATATAATTTTATCAAAGACACAGGGTTTGAAAAACTAAAACCAAAAATGCATTTACTTTGCAAACAATATTTATCTTTTTTCTTGATTTTTCCCCCTCTTAGGACCATATAAAGAAAGAGGTCTATACCTATCTGACAATATTTGAAAACACATGATATTCTACTTACTGTCAATCCTTTCTAATGATTATAGTCTTTTCTTAATAAGCAATATTATCTGATGCTAATTGCACACTGATATAGATAGTTACATACACAAAGTGTTTTGTTGTATGATAATAGCTCTAATGTCTGAGGAATAAGTTATTATGCAACAGACTATTGCCCCAAAATTATTTTCTATTTTTTTCATCTCTAAGGCCTCCTTTTCTACCACAATATATACAGGGATATTTAACTACTACCCAGGGGATTGTCCATAGTAATTCCTTGTAGAAAGACCATCCCCAAAGATAGTTTTTGTCCTTTTATAATGACTGGATTTGGGATTCAACAACACCATGTTAAATAAACATGTTTATTTTGATTCTACTTTAAGAGGCAGCAAAGGGAAAGTATGGTCACTTTGTGTTCAAAATGGCTCTACTAATTAGTCCATGATCTCGATGCCTATTTGAGCTATACCAACAAACAAAACAAAGTATTTGTACAGATGAAAACAATGAGTTTTTTATCCCTAAGTAAGGAAAGAACTAATATCTTTTCTCCCTAATTTTTCTAATTACAATTAATTTTTATTACTTTATTGATGGCTCAGATATCTGAGATAATAGGATGAATAAAGTTTATTTGTTTCACATTTCATGAACAGTATTTCCAAAGTAATCTATAACATGGTTACCTTTTGCGAATATTAAAGACCTTCAAGAAATGCTTGTGCAGCATCATCATGTAAATCTGTCAAAATAAAACTAAACAAAACTAAAAAAAGGTGACCATGAGAGACAGGTGGTAGGAGAAGTAGATAAACAAAATATTTTTTGTATAGAATTAATATTAGAGATAATAAAATGATGATTATGCCCAAATCAAAGATTAACTTTCTTAAAGCATAGAATTTAAGGAGTTTCAATATTTAAAGAGAAAAATGCATAATCTTTGACATAAGAGGAACTCACATAGGGGCGGGAAACAATGGGAAGAAAAAAGTGTAACAGAAAACAGCACAATTTCTTAATTTATTATAATAAACTTAAAATGCTACACAATTAAAGAATGCCTTGACAGATCTATTTATTTTAGTGCAACCTTGTAGTCAACTAACATAGAGACCAAACTTACCAGACATAAGATTCTGAAAAAACGATATAAAACCTTCATAAAATAGCCAAATCAGGAGTCCTGAGGCCATCAATTTAAACAATAATTATGATGTCAAACAAGCAGATATATTTTCCCCAAACCAGCCACCATAGTGACATCTACCTGTGGCTTACTGAACTGTGTCAAAATGAAAATGCAGATTCTCTCATCAGCAAGGGAGTGCTATATAAGTAGCACTAAGGCCATTCTTAGCTCGCAGGCAAACTATATTAACTAAGTTCCCATTAAACTATATTCCAAAAAATTCATTTTCTGCAAACTTTCTGAATATTCTTGGAATGAGAAATTTTCAACTTTGTCATTGCCTATGGGCATTTTGTCCTTCAATACTGAATAAGTCTTATTTCAATTTATCAAATTAATTAAGAGTTAAAGATTAACAAAGCATGAAATGTTATACAAATGAAATATGATATATAGCATTGGTCACTATTATAAATGACTGATGTGGCCTTGCAAATAAATAAAAATCTAAGTGAACACCCAGCAAATTGTATACAAAGGTGCCACCAATTTGGTTGAAGTCTATGAGTAAAAAACCAAAATATTAATTTGAAACTAAACTCTACTATTAGAAAATCTAAATGAAGTGGAAGGCAGCACCCAGAAGTAGAAACAAACAAACAAAACTGGAATCAAGAGATTTGGTTTATGCCAAGGCTTTGTTATTTTGTGGCCACATCAGAATCGGGGTTGCTTCTTAGTATAACAGACGCTCTCTAAAGTACCTTCAAACTCTAAAATCCTATAATTCCAAAATTCAAAACAGCAGATGGCTCTTAATTTCAAAGAAGAACATATTAAAATGTTTATGTACTTATTTAGATAATTTTTATATTCATTATACTTAGGACCTATTTCCCCATGCCTTTTAAATGGTTCATAGGCAATGGACAGTACACAGAAGATGTCCCTTCAAAAAAACCAGTTTGTTGTTTTGTATCTATTTTTTCATGTTTTTCTCTTGGTAAATGAAATAGGCAAACTCCTAATTTTTACCTTATTATTTAGCTAGAAGGCAAGAGTATTGGCCCAAATTTTAGAACCTGTGAATATGCATAGGAAGTCAAAAGGGAAATGGAAATTCCCTGGAAGGACAATCCAAAAAAGAGAAAATAACCCTCTGTGGAGTTGGTCTCCTTAACTCAAGACTCTGCAGTAGCTGAAACTACTGTGAGTACCAATATATGTTTAGATTTGCTGATGTGTTATAGTCTCTTACCCAATAGCATTGTTTTACTTAATGATGCATAATAAATATAAAATAGTTATTGTACATAATTGCGTAAAATATATTATTATAAAAACTGGAAAATCATTCTTCACACTGTAAAATTTTATAGAAATAGGTATTTATGAAAATATTGCTACTTTTATGGACTAACATTTTCAAGGTTATAAGTTGCTCTTTTTTTTGAAACAGTACATCTTCTCCTGGGTTCATATATAGCCTTAGACATTTCCTAGCTGTGTCACTCTGAGCAAGTCATTTAATCACAATTACCTTAACTTTACCACTATTCTGCCTCGGGAACAATACTCAGTGTTGATTCCTTGACTGCAGGTAAGGGTTTAATATATATATATATATATATATTGTTCATGAACACTCTTGATAACATCTGCAATGAATAGTCAGAAGGAAAGCAAAATTTTATATGGCTTGAAGTTTAGGTGAGAATGTTTTCTCATGATAAAATACAGTTATTCAGCCAGCCAAAGAGCATTTGGAAAAGCAGTTATTTCATGCCAGGAACTGTGCTAAACAATAAGATACAAAAACACTGGCCTGACTTCAAGGAGATAATGTTCTTCTGTGGGATAAAATATATAAATAACTACATGTACAAAGTAGATAGAAGGCAAAGGGGGAAGCTGGAAAAGAAGAAGTTTCCAGTATGCCTTCTTGTAAAAGGTGGGATGTGAACTCAACTACGAAGTTAGCCAGGAAAGACAAAGGTGAGGAGGGAGAGCATTTCAGGTAAAGGAGTCAAGGCAAAATCATTTCTGATAGTAAATTATTCCTACTACATTCAATATTCAAAATAATGTCAGTAGAAGAACAGATCAGACCTCTGATTTGACAGGTGTAGAAAACTTTAAATTAGAAATCTACAAATATCAATAGCAACTGGCTCTCCAATTCAATTAAATTAGCATTTACTGAGTGACTAGAATGTGCCCAACATTGTGCTATCTGTAGGAAACACAAAGACTGAAACCTATACAGTCCCTCCATCCAGAGAGTTTACATTTATTGGGCTTCCTTCAAACATCTATCTTGCTCTACAACCCAAAGAAATTAATAACATAATTTTGGCCCTGAATCTACATATTTTAACTCCTAAATCACTGGTTCTTCAAATACAAAATCAAAATTGAAACACAATAATGGTTACATGCACTCTGAATACTGATATTGGAAGAAGGCCATGAAGAGAAAATGGGGATACTGATATCTGTAGCCTTGGGATTGTGAACAGCTGATGTCTATTTTGTTGGACTTGTAAAATGCAAAGTATGTTAATAAGTTTTATAATTCTAAGTATTGCATTAAAATGTCTATAGATATAAATTAAAATATAAAAATTTCTATTGTGAATGAACATGAGATGAAGTTATGTAGTAATTACAGTTTAAAATTAAAATAAATCTATAAATCTAAGAGAAATATTACTTGAAATCAAAGAATATTAGAGGTGATATAAGAAGTCAAATAGTCTAAGCCCTACTCAAAAGCATGAATCTGATATCCAGAATAATAAAAACAAGCTTTTGGGTTAATAGAACAAATCTAATCCACAAAACTAGCCCTTCAAACACATTAAAAACAATGAAAATAGCCCCTTTAAACTTACTCTTTATTTAAATAGTTCAATTTATTAAAATAATTTTATCTTGGCATAGGTTTAAATCTTCTTGAAACCTAGTTTGTCTATTCTCTTCCTACTCAATTTGAGAAAGGTAATATCTCAAACTGAACAAAATGCTGCATATGTGGTCTAATGGAACAAAGTTGAGTTCTTTGTTCTACGTACCATAATTCTGAAAGAGATGAAGATCTACATTAAATTTTTAGGAAGATACATCACATTGTCAACCAATAAGTCTGCCAACTACTAAAATCTGTTAGCCTTTTAAAGAAAGGTATAAAAAATAACAACAATAATGCCCTTTTTATGTAAGTAGCAGTTAATATTTTGAATTCAAATGCAGGTTTTTACATTTCTGACTACTACATTTCTGTTTTTGATGATGCCTTTTGTTTTTGAATCATATTTGTTTCAGAATATTTCCCTATCTTTTCCAACAAATTTTCAGTGATATGAAATTCAGAAAAAAGGAAATAAAATCAACTCAGCAAACTAAAATACAACAACCATGTCCTACAGGACAGATAATATTCTAAATATGTAAAATTATGTGCAATAAAGAGGTGGATTGTTTTCTAACCTTGCTTTCAGGGACAAGGTCTATTTAATTGTAATAACTCAGGAATTACTTTAAATTTTTTTTAATTATAATGTTGTCATTGTACATATTTTTTTTACAATTCTGTTTTTTTCCAAAGCATTCTTTGATAGTTTCCCATGTCTCTCTGAATTCATGTATCATTTTTACAGTATATTTCATTACATTCATGTACCACAATTTAACTATTCCCTAGCTGACAAGCAACTTCCTTGTTTATAAAATTTTAAATAAATGCTTGTGAGCTGTCATGACTTCATTGCTATCATAAAAAAGGCATCTATGTATATGTTGGAATATTTGTGACCATTTTTTCTCCTATCTTTGACCTCCCTTGAAATTTTGGGTCAAAAATATTGAAATTGTAGTCACTTTAAAAATTATAATTCTAAAAAACTTTTAAGAATAATTAGAACAATTCCTAAGTTCACCAACAATAAATTTACTGTTTTCTCAGCATGGCTCCACAAATTTCCCTTTTTATCATTATTCTACACTATTAGAAATAACATGAAACTATCATAAAAATCAGTATTTATTAAACATCTATTATGTGCTATGCACTAATTTAGACTTTTGATAAATTTAAAAAAGTTTCTGCACAAATGGGGCTAGTATTTGGTTAAAATGACAGAATGTTCAAGTGTTTATTCTATAAACACTAAATATAAACTAAATAATTTCAGTAGGGAGGGTAAAGATCTATATGAAGGACAATACTTGCCAATCAATCAGGGATCTCTGGTGGCAAAAAAGAAAGTGAGAAGAGAACAGAATAGATATACCTGAAGGACAGGACTGACACAAACACAGATATACACACATACACATATATCTTTTAAAGTTTGCTAAAAACATTACATGTTACCTCTTTTGAAGATCACAACAGCACTATGAGGTAGGTGGCATTATTATTCCTATTTTACACATGAATTGAAGTACAGGGGGTTGAAGTAAGAAGCTAATTAAATTTGTTAGGCTAAATTCAAACTTAAGCCTTTCTGATTCTAAGGCCTGAGTATATTTTAAGTATGGTATGGCACAAAATATATTATTGGCCTGTTCTTAAAACTGTCTTCTAGTTTCCTGAGCAGCTCTTTTCAAATAGAGAATTCTTTTCTAAATAATGTTTGTTTTGGGATTTTTGGTACTGGTTTGCTGGGCTCAGTTATTTCAAATTCTTCTTTATTTATATTTACTTTTCTAGTTTTTAACCACAAATGGTTTTTATGATTATTACTTTGTAATATAATGAGATTGGGAAATCCTATTCCCTATCTACTCTTCCTTTTCATCATCATTTCCCTGGACATTATAGATCATTGTTGCTTCATATGATCTGTTATATACTTCCATAAAACAACTTCTAAATTAGATTATTCAAATGTAGACAAGGAGGAGAAAGAAGAATATAATAATAGTTAGTATTTAAATAATGTCTATGATGTATAGGTACTGTGCTAAGCAAATATTAGCTTAATTGAGCCTCACTACATTTTCCCTAAGAGAAGGTGTAATTAAATACCTTCTACATTACAGCTGGGGAAACTAAGCAAAAAAATTAAAGTGCTATTATCTGAAGCCGGATTTCTATTCATATCTTACTGACTCCAGGCCCAAAACTCTATTCACTGGGTCACCTCATTGTTTCAATGTAAGCATGAGACTGAAATATTTTTAATTAGATTATGATCATTGATTTTCAATGTCAAACTACTATTTGAATCCATCATTGTTTTTTATTAGTAGTTAATAATTGCTATATAAATGTTTGATGATACTTAAGGTTCTTTTAGAGTTTAACTCTTCTTCATATTCTGAAATGAGATTTTTAGGATTAATGTTTAATGTCCCTTTAATCGAGAGAATTTATGTTTAATAGGAAATTGTCCAATTCTTTTAAGTTTCCAATTTTCCTATGATTGTTGGTAGAAAGTTTTACTTTTATTTTTTGTTATAATTTTAATTTGCTAATTTTTAATTCTGGCCATTTAATCCTATCTCTTTTTTTGATCAGGCTAAATATTAATCAATTATTTAAGGTTTTTATAATAACCAGAATTCAGCTTTACGAATTTAATAGAAATTTTATTTTTCATTTTACCTATTTCACCTCTAATTTTCAAGATTTCCACATTTATTTTTGCTATAGGTAAATATGTAGATTTTTGAGTTTTTTTAAATTACACATCAATTCTTAAATCTTTTTCATTTTCCTAGTATGTTTTCAGAGATGTAAATTTTCATTGATGATTTTTATTTGTATTCTAGAAATTTGGTTACATTGCTTTATCACTCATATTCTCTTTCATGTAATTATTTTAGGATTTTTTTCTTTAGATTATTTTTTATTCAGAATGTAATTATTAACTCAATTTAGGTATTTGTTTTGAATTCAAATGTATTATTTTTATATACTATTGTAGTTTATAAAGAATTTGTTCAGTATCAATTCATTTTTTCTCCATTCAACATGATTTTGAGTAGAGTCCTGTAATCAGAAATAGCAATTCATGAAGGAAGTAATGTCAAATGGGATCAATGCTATATAGTGGGACTGATTGCATTTTTTGAGATGACTCATCAATCCTATACCCAGCAACTTTGGCTCCAAGCTGCTGTTTTGGTCATAACTGTCATCTCCTAAAATGTCAATTCAAGTCTAAGAGTTCAATTCTTTGCTCAGAGATTGGGGTCTTAACTTGTACAGATTCTCTCCTTGAAGAAACACATTATAAGACTTCTGTTTCTTAAAACGAACAAAAATGTCCCCCATATGGGAATGTTTGATAGTAGTAGTCTTTCCTTTTCCCTTTGGCAATGACACCTGTTTTCTATTCCTTGAGTTTCAAATTTCTGGTCTTTTTTTTAACTCTTGTTTTTTAAAAAAATTGAAGTTAGATGTTACAGTGCATGAAACACTAAGCCTTGTGTCTGGAAGACCTAAGACACTCACAAGCTGGGCAATCATGGGAAAATCATTCAATGTCTCTCAGGCTTAATTTTCTAAAATGAAAAATAGGAATAAAAATAGCAACTATCACATATGATTGTTGTGAATATCAAATAAGGAAATATTTGTAGAGTGCTTAGAACAGTACCTGGTACAAAGCTGGTGCTACATAAATGCTTCCTACTCTTCTCTCAGTTTATTGTAATATTAGATAAATTATTCTTTATTTTAATAACCAATAAACTTGATGATGATGAATTTACAATTATTTTCTCCTTTAACTCCCACTTACATTCATTTACAAATGTACTATTCTTCACACAAAAGATGAAAACTATTGATTAGGAAATTATGAGTTCAGGGAGCATTAAGTTGGCTCTTCCACTTTTCCCTTTCCATAATTCTTTAATTTATCCTTAAATTTTTATTTCCTTGTGTTTTGTTCTTCCCTTGATGATTCCTTTTAATTTTTATCTTATGACACAATTAAATGTATCTCTTTTTAAACAGGAGCCAATAAATATGAAAAAAAGGTTTTAATACATTTTATTTTCTTCATAAACCATTGTTGTATCTATTTTTTTTATTAAATGTTAAATTTTATTTTCAATCAATTAGTTTTTCTCCCTTCTCCCCTACATAGAAAAAGGTAAAAAAATAAGTAAAACAAAACATTTGTACTACACATGAATAGTCAAGTAAATGGATTCCTACACTATATGTGTGCAAAAATCCCCATCTCTTTCTATGTTTTTAGTCCATCCGCTCTCTTTCTGCAAGTGGGTGGTATTCTTCACCAGTGATCTTCAGAAATTATGGTGGCTCATTTAAGGTCTCTTCCAGCTTTAGTAATGAATGAGTTATGAAATCCAGGCTCGACTTTCTTAATTTTAGCAAGCATTTGGCAGGAACTTTAGTAAGTCTTTGACTTGACTATTGTTATTGTTCAGATATTTAAATTTTTCCTTTTTTTTTTTAAATTTTATTTAGTCAATTTAGAACATTATTCCTTGGTTACAAGAATCATATTCTTTCCCTTTGTCCCTTCATCCCACCCTTCCCATAGCCAAGGTATAATTCCACTGGGTATTACATGTGTCCTTGATCAGAACCTATTTTCATGTTGTTGATGTTTGCACTAGGATGTTTATTTAGAGTCTATATCCCCAATCATATCCCCCTCGACTATTTTTATTTTTAAAGTAAAATGTGTTCACTTTTTTCATTCAGAATACCAAAAATGTCTTTTTAGTTAATGGCCCATGTTTCCTCATTGATAAATTTTCATTTTTTACAAGTTATAATATTTTTAGTTGTAAATTAATAATCTACTTTGCTTTTTTAGATGTTTTTATATTGTTAACTGATTTCAAACCAATGTGTGATAATGTTGAATTATATGAATTGACATAATATTTGAAGGTCTTTATGTTGGATTTTTGTAAAATTGTTATTGAAATTATCAATTTAATAATTACAAATCTGGGATTCCAGTTACAGGCTTTCTTTCAGACATGATCTTTGGGTATAGTCCACTGGTATACTGTCTATGCCAAAATGGTTAGAATTTTTGTTACTAGTTGCTAAAATGTAGTATTTAGATTTTTTTGACTTGCCACATTTTTAAGGAAGAGTTGCAATTCTTAAATTGTTTCTGCATGAATCATGTATCATGTCTGAGATAAGGCATTTTGTCTTGCATAGAATTTGTGAGCTTTTAAAAATTTCTTGCTTTTTATTTTTCTTTAGAATATTTGTTTTCTATATATTTATTTGTATCACTCATTACACACTTAAAGAGATTGTATCTTCTAAGTTCTGTATCTTGCATTTCATGTTCATAACACTGAATTTTAAAATTCTGACTTCTTATCTTTTTGTTAAAACAACTGATTTATTTTTAAAATCATTCTGGATAGCCTTAATATTATTCCATAATTACAAAAGTGCCCAGAATTCTCTTTAAAAGGCTTTTTGTTTAATATGGGCTTTTTATAGTTTGTTTTCCATCATGGTTATTGTTTTTCTTTTGCATGTGTTTAAGGAATTAAACTTGAAAAAATATTTGAATTTATATAATAAAAAAATAAAAGATTATTTTGAAACAGAGCCTCCATTTTATGTCTTTCCTAAAATACAATAAATTCCACAAGTTACTTTGAAAATTGAGCAATATATATGTCTTTTCTTGCACTCTTCTCTTCCATTAATTTTTTTTAAACCCTTACCTTCCGTATTGAAGTCAATACTGTGTATTGGCTCCAAGGCAGAAGAGAGGTAAGGGCTAGACAATGGGACTTAAGGGACTTGCCCAGGGTCACACAGCTGGGAAGTGTCTGAGACCAGATTTGAACCTAGGACCTCCGGTCTTTAGGCCTGGCTCTCAATCCACTGAGCCACCCAGCTTCCCCCTCTTCCATTAATTTTTAAATATAGCTCAATGATATCACAAATGTATACAAAACTTAGATATTTTAAAATCCCATAATAAACAAATTAAGAGTAGTAAGGATGAAATTTGATTTCAGGTCTGAAGACAGAGAAAGAGTTCATGACTAAGTATGAGATACAGAGAGCATCAGAGAAGAAAAAACGGACAACTATGACTGCATAAAAGTAATAAATTACTGCACCAAAAAGACACCTAAAAGTAAAAGAGAAATGGTAATGTATGTGTATATGTGTGTGTGTGTGTGTGTGTGTGTGTGTGTGTGTGTGTGTTCAAGTGGGGGTATTTGCAACTTTTGAAAATAGTCTCCTTTCCAAGATATATGAAGAACCTATTTAAATTAATAAGAATAAGAGTCATTTCAAAATTGAACGTGATCAAAGGACATGAAAAGGTTTTTTAAAGGAAGAAATAAAAGCTAACAAAGCCATATAAAATTGTCCCTGAATATTAATAGAGACATAAATTAAAGCAAAGCCAATCATAACAATTAGATTGTCAAAAATGAGAATATTTTGGGGGGAGAAATTTGGTGAGACACTTTTTATGTACTAATGGATGTATAAAACTAGGAGAATAATTCACACAATAACATTTTAAAGAAAGAACATTGAAAAATCTAAGTACAATGTTCAATGCAATAACTAACTAATCTTGATCTACAGAACCAAAAACATGGCCTGAACCTCATCTCATGAAAGAGTTGATGGATATATAATTAGACATGGCCAATGGGAGAAATTATTGTCTTGACAATGCATACCTTTTACAAATTTGCTTTACTCCCTTCCCTCTCCACAGTAATGAGAGGGAGCTAGGGATGCTTCTTAACTAAAAATCTTAAAAAATTTTAATTACATAAAAAATAAGTATTTTAATGGATTTTTTTGGGAATCTATATTGCTATACCATCCCCTGCCAACCCTCTTGACCAATGAAAATTTAAAGAGGGGAGACTCTATAAAATAAGTATATTAGCAAAAGGAGTTCATAAAGCTGAATGACCATGTTTCTTAATAAGTTCTGGAATTATGGCTTGCTATTGAATTGATTAAAGTTTTTTTCTGGACAGCAAAGTGGCACAGTAGATAGTGCCAGGACTGGAGTTAGTTAGGAAGACTCATATTCATTACTTGAAATCTGGCTTCATACATTTATGAACTGTTTGACCCTGGGCAAATCACTTGACTCTGTTTCCTTAGTTTCCTCATCTGTTGAATGAGCTAGAGAAGAAAATAGCAGACCACACCAATATTTTTGCCAAGAAAACCCCAAAAGGGGTCATGAAGAGTCAGATATGACTGAAAAACTACTAAACCGTGTGTGTGTGTGTGTGTGTGTGTGTGTGTGTGTGTGTGTGTGTGTATTCATGCACACACATATACATACCTCTCTACCTATCCAACTATCCATCTATGTTTTTGCATGGAGTAAGACATGACAGAAAGTGTTAAAAGACTGTTTTTTTCTGAGCTGATTTCCTTTACCTATTTATGAATTTACATAAATTATTCTAATGTTGTTAACTTCACTTTATTTTAGTTCTCAACATCCACAATTCTCTAAAATAATTATTTCATCTTTTCATATAAATGCTATTCTATTACATTCTTATATCACAAACTGTTCTGCCATTCCACCTAAGAGGCAATTAAAAGGACAGCAGATAGCCTTAGATTCTTGTTCTTTTCTTTACTTTTAAAAATATATTCTTCAGGATCATGTTTATTTCATTGTTAGAATTTTTCTCTCTCTTAACCAATCTTCTACAATTTCATTTAATACCCTCTTCTCTACCTTCTCTTCGATGCTTTTATAGTCTTCTCACACTTCACTTACAAGAAATAATTATTCTAGCAATTACCTCTTTTTTACACTAATGCCTTCTTTTCCCCTTTCACCCTCTTACCTCTTTCCCATCTTCAAGTCACCAAAATAGAATGGTGAAGTATATAGAGGATTGAGCATGGAGTCATGAAGACCTGAGTTCAAATCTGTCCTCAAACAATTAGTAGTTCTATGACCTTGAAAAGGTCATTTATTCGGGTCCTTTATTTTCCTCAACTATAAAATAGGGATAATTAATAATACCAACTACCATACAGGATTGTAGTAAGGATCAAATAAAATATCTGTAGATTACTTAGTGAAATCCCAGGAACATAGTATATAAAATATAAATGCTAATTATTATAATAACCAATCAATTCCCTGATTCTCTGTTTTATGTGTATATTGTTTTATTTCTTAAACTTAAATCCCACAATATCGTTTGAAGACATTAAGCTTCTGAACGAACATTTATTTTTCCTTGTTACATTACATCATTATGCAATCCCTTCCAAATGCTCTAATATAGTTACCTTTTTAGACATCTCTTGAGTATTGTATGTATTTCCAAGTTCCTTTTCTGCTTTAGTCATTCATTAAAAATGCTTGAAAGTCTGTGATTCTATTAAAGTTCCACTATTTCCTCCTAAAGAATTTTGCTGACCCTAACAAAACCATTAACTTTGGCTATTTAGAATATTATACTCTAAGAGATTTCATTTTTAAATGAAGCTGCTAGGACTTATATGATCTTGAATGTAATTTCTTGATATATAAACCTCTTTCTACAGGCTTGAAGCATTTTTCTTTCACATGTGAACTCTGGCTTTGACTGTGATATTCCAAGGACTTTTTCTTTTGCAGTTTCTTTTTGTAGAATATCATTAGATTTTTACTTCATTTTGCATTCTTTTCTCCTATAGATTTGGATATTTTTTTAGTATTATTTCTTAAAATATATTATTTGTTCATTAAAAACAATTTTCAGGGAACCCAATTGTTAGTTACATTTCCTTGACCTATTTTGCAGATCAGGTTTTTTTGTTTGTTTGTTTTTGTTGTTGTTTTGTTTTGCGGGGGTAGGGGTAAAGGGGACATGATATATCTCATTTTCTTCTATTTTTCTATATGTATATATTTATTTTAATCTCTTTTGCTGTATTTCCTGTTGGTTGATGGAGTCAGTGATTTCTCTTTGGGGCTATTCTAATCTATAGAGTCCATTATTGGGGTGAGATCTACTACTTTCTCTTTTAGTTCACTTATTTCTCCTACTTCTTTCTTCCTGGGTTTTGTTTTTTCATTTCTTATCCTTGTTTATGTTTTCAAGATATCTGTCTAGTCCTCATAGCATATTAATTTTTTCCTTAGTCTACATTTACTGCTCTCTCCTTTTTAAGGAATCTCTTTATCTACAATAAGTTTTACACACTGATTAATGTCTTCTTTGGTTTATTTGTCTTTAGAAGTTGGATATGAAATTGGAACATGATACCATGGCCAACAGGAGTAGCTTGAATACCTAGCCTGTACCAATATTGGAACACTATCACACTATTCTAGTCACTGCTGTTTTCTGGGATTTCTACAGTTCCTACCCTGAGACATTCTGAGTACCCTGAAGTTTTCCAATTTTTCTGTCATAAGAACAGAGCCCTTCAGGCTATACACTTCTTTAGTCAGCCTTGTTTCCATGTACAAACTTTGCTATTGTTCTCTTTTCTAACTGACCCATGAGCAAAGGCTGTCTTTTTGTGCAGTTCTGAGATAAATGAAATTACCTATTGTGGGAGAGAATATACATGCATGCAAAGGACATCATCTGTCAATCAAAAGGTAACTTTACATTTGGAATGTTCCTGGGAAAAGACTGTTGGAGCCAAGTCAGCAGCTGACCTAGGCTGAACTTTCTTCCGACCTAGGCTAAGAGACCTTAGGGCTTCTGGAGCTTGGGAGAAGTTTTTGAACTAAGGTTAGCTGCTTGTAGCTGATCATAAAAACCCTGAAGCTTTTGCTGACTGACTGATATTTTTCTGGCTGGTTACAAGAAGAAAGAAGAAAAATATTTGTCCTCCAAACTTTCTGAAGGTCCCTGCTAGTGACTGATTGCCATTTCCCTAATATCCTCCTACTGAAAATTCTTGTCAGATGTTAAAAATAATTATTAACTGTGCTGAAATTTCATGGTTTTCTTGGAGTATGTGTGAGAACTGGGAAATATATCTCAATTCACATGATCATATTGGCCAGAAGTTCAATATTTGTTCATTGTATTGAGACTTCTCTTTAATTTTTTCCTCTTTATCTACCTTTATGCATCTCTATATTGTTTTATTTGTCTATGTTTTGATTCAAGTTTTCTCCCTTAGACTTAAGTCCTTTTCACTTATTAACAGTTCTCACAGTTCTCTCCTTTCCTTCCTGACTATGCTTTAGAGGTTGGATGTTATCAGACTCCTTGAACAATGAGTGGGACTTGGGTGGACAAGCTCTGTCCTAATCCAGAGCAACCTCTTCTGGAAGAGGACTGACCAACCAAATTCCCCATCACCTTTCTGTCAGGCACAAAAGTTCTTTCTTCTAGACATTTTTTTTGATGATATTTACTATTTCAATGTACAATTTCAATAGTCTCTCTAACACAACTCAACCACTTAATCTGTTTTCTTAAAGTAGCTGAGTAGAATCAACGTCACCTCTTGTGGGGCAAGGGGAGGCTTGAGGTGATTTACTGCTCTGCTGGGATCTCAACTTATAACAAATAACAAATTTGCTTGAATTAAGTCTATTGTGTGGAGTAAAGCAAGAATGGAAAGAAGGGAAAGGATAAAACAAGCCAACTAGGAAATTTAAACATTTAAGCTGTCTGATTATTTTTAAGTTGTTTTTATTTAACCCTTATATGGTGTTTATTCTGATTCAGCTTTAGTTGACACTATATGTAGCAAATAATTTCCTGTTATTTGAGTTTTGATTTGAAGCAGTATGATTGAAAAATATTATTCCATCATTTTGCAATAAACCTAATTCTACTCAATTAAATTTAATTTGTGATAACTTTGAAGACACCTTAAATCCTGAAGAGTTTCATTATATGTGAGCTATATGAAGACCAGTTAATACCAATATATAAAAGAAACAGATTTAGAGGGATAAAGGACCAAAGGGATCATATAGTCCAACCTGCTTATTTTATAAATGAGTTAACTGAGGCCTAGAGAAATTTTAATTTGCATAAACTAATATAGGTATTAAGTGACATGGTGAGGGTTTAATCTCAGGTCCAGCACTTGTTCCAGGAGCAGCATACTGATCACCACCACCACCACAACCATTCATCTCTCTTATGAACACAACCCTGAATTTATAAGAGAAGTTAAAGGGAAAAGAGTTTCATTTTTTTAAAATTTGTCTACTCATCTGTCTGCAAAGAAAAGAATTCCAGTATTTTGTGGAAAATATAGTCCAAGAAAAACATTATTTTTTTATTATATGTGAGGAGAAAGCCTTTTTTACTATTACTTTAAAAATGAAACTTGCTCAACAAAGAAAATATTTTTAAAAATTCTTAATATCAGTAATAGAGTTCCAAAGAATATAAAAATGAAATATAATAGCCTATCACCTCATTTTAAATAAATGAACAATTTTAAAATCTAAGATGTATAAACAATAATAATGTTGTGTACTATGAAACCAATTGAATGTTACATGTTATTTTATGAAGAGAATTGATGACGAAAAAAGTTTTGGGGAAATGATGAAGTATATTGAAATGGTGAAGATATTTGGTTATTTCAGATAGTGCATAGAAAAAGGGTATATGTTTATATCTAAATAGGATGAGGTGTCACTGGATAAATTAATAATGCAAACTTGAAGAATAGCCCCAGGCTCAAAAGACCAATTAAACAATGCTTTTGTAAACAAATCTATGATAATTTCCCATATTCATGTTTTTCATGAATAATAATAATCACTACTGGTTTTTCTGCCCAATGTTGGACTCCTAAAATGAGAAATATATTTTATTCTGAGGTAGAAATAATTCTTAACTTTCTGATTATTATGTTTTATCTGAACATTATTAATGCTTTATACAAAGGTGACATGATTCTACTTGAATAATCTCCTACTTTCTGTCAGGTAAAATTATTACCCTATTTTTCATAAGGGCATCAAAACCAAATGTAAAAAAAGAATAAAAAAAGGTTTACTGCCAAAGTTATAAAGGCAGTATTACATATTGCCAATAAAAATTTTGTTTAATATGATGAATGAAATAACATGTGAAATAATAAGACAATAAAGAAATTATGAGTATACTATATATTATTGGGATTTCTATAAGTCTAAAAAATATGTGGAATATGGAAGAATCCTGGGTTTTTAAATTTTCTACAGAAACAAAATTATTTCATATGCTCCTGTTGAACTAGGTAGGGCAAATACCTTACCAATTCTGTTCTTGTAAAAAAAAAAAAACTATTTTAATTTTTTCTTCAGATATAACTCTCCCCTTCTGATAATATGATGTAAGTAAATTAATTTCATCTATTTAATAACTGTAATTTCTATTATATTAGTCTCTAATTTCAGACCAATTTTTGCACTAGCATCACCTATAATTTAATTCATTGACAAAAGTAATACTATCTAGAATAATAACTGTCCTGCCAATAAAAAATGTCTAATCATCCATGTGATTAAAAATATTAATTAATAAAATAGATAATGGCATGATCATATAAATTCATTTAATTTTTAAAAGAACCTTTTAGTGAAAGTCTAAGGGGCATTAATGGGATTTCAGGGTGACCATTAATGAAATCAGAGCTACATCAATAATACTCTCTACAATATTACTTAAAAAAAACACAAGGTCCTTGTTAATACATTGGAAGCCTGGATAGTTTCAACAAGCTTAACATACAGTGGATTAAGTTGAAATAATGTTAGTAAGGGAAATAACTGGAACTCCTATCAAGTAATTCAACTTAAAGCTTGGCTAGAACTATAAAACTGCTTTCAAATCAGTTGAGTTGTAGTTTATAGGATGAAAGGACAATAAATTTATAGCTTTAGAGACTATACAGTTCATTGAGTTCAATACCTTTGTTTTATAAAGAAACTTAGGATGAATGTATTTAAATTATTTGCCCACATCCAAAGTTAGGGAAAAAAAAAAGGATACAAATTCAGGTTTTGCTGAATCCAAATTCAATAATTGAATCATAAAGATTAAAAAAGTAAAAGCATAGGATTAACCAGAAATAAATTGAAATGAAGAATGAGCACTAATGAATCTCCATTTGTAATCACTTTTAATTAAAGGAAACAAATGGATGTTTCTTTGAAAATAAGATAAGCTGAAATGTATTCTGTCATATTTCCAAGCTGTTATTTTTCAATATTCACTATATGTTTTACAATGAAAATTACCTAAGGTGGTAACTTCAAAGACACTTTGAAGAATGAAAGATTTTACTGAAGTGCAATTATTTAATCTGTTATGAGAATACATAGTTAAGGCTTTATATATATATTTTTAAATGCATGTTAAATAGAATGTTTTCAGATGGCATGAAAAAATAGAAATCATTGCCCTCTCTACTATCTACAGTGCAGATTCTTGAGAGCTTGATCTCTATAAGTAGCCAATTTTTTTTTAAATCAATAGACTACAGATTCTAACGAGCAAAACACTGTGAGCTACAAGAAACTGGGTATCCAAGAGAGAAAGTATCATTTGGTGTAAAGAATACTAGAAAAGATGACAGAAAATTGCTAATTTTCCTGTAAAAAGATCCAACTTGACTATACCATTTCCTCATCTAAAAATTGAGGGGAATGAGACAATATGATCTCTATAGGTTACTTCAGCTTTAGGCATCAACTATTCTACAATTCTAAGTAAAATGTAAGATGTATTTTTATTCATGGCGTTCCTTAATTTAAGTGAAAATAGCTCCCAAAATGTGGATCCCAAAGTAGGTAACCTCAGTTCACCACCATAACAAATGTGTCAAAAAGTAATAATATCTTCCCAGGTGGGTGACTATTCAAAGCATTTAGATAGTAAAACAATGAAACTTTCAAAAAGATAGATGTCAGATGGAATAAGAGACAGCAGACTGAACTCTGTAACATTTACTATTACTATGAATGTTATAATCACTGCTTTAATGGGAGAGTTTTGAACTCTATTAAAAATGTGATCATAACTAAGAGTGATTAATTAATCTTAAACATGATCTTAAAATGATATATTCTATTCTAGGTCATTTTTTTCCCAAAAGTTTTTACTTATATAACATTATTTGTAATAAAGTGATGTTTTAATATAACACTCCCTTCATTCATCAATTGTTGGCATAGCACACAATCCCCTAAGGTGTAGTTCAAAATATTCTTCAGCCTTCTCAAAATGATTCCACCCACACAAAGCTTGATAGCTTTCTGTGGATTGAGAGTCAGGCATAGAGATGGGAGGTCCTGGGTTCAAATTTCATGACACTTCCTAGTTGTGTGACCCTGGACAAGTCACTGAACCCCCACTGCCTAGCCCTTATGTCTCTTCTGCCTTAAAACCAATACACAGCATTTTTTAAAAACTGATTCCACCCATTTTAAAAAAATAACCTCTTTTGCTGCATCTTCCTATCTCAGAGAATCAATCTTACTTTTCTTGACTGATTGTCTTTTTATCTCTCTCTCCTATGGTTTCACAAAGTTAATATACCTTTCCCACTGATCTTTTGCCGATGCCTTCCTTTTAACTGCCAAATGGGAAAAACAAAACAAAACCAAAAAAGGGCCATAGTTGCTGCCTTAATATTCACATAAGACAATTATGGACCTCTTTCAAGTTGGCTTTCATATAATTAAGTATTCTAATGTTTCCCCCACCATCACACCCCAGTTCCCTTCCTGGACACAGCTCTGTTGACAACAACACATATATTCCTGAAAGTTTCTTCAACTGGCTTCCCTGACTATGCAAACCCACCCTTAATCTCTTGCTTTTGCCTACAGCTTCCTCCTCTATTTTGTTTAATTGTAGCTCTTATTTGGTCAGAGGTACTTGATTACTTTGGTTACTAAATTAAGCAGTTCTTAAAAACTATAACCTATTACAACTTCATTTAATCCTGTGATTCCCACTGTTGTTTATATATGATTCACATCCATATAATCACCAAAATGATACTAATATGGCATGATCTGTCTCTGACAAATTCATGATGTCCCCTTGCAGTTGTCTGAAACAGGTAGGAAAAAGAATTGAATAACAGTATATATATATTGAAAAGACTTGGTTAATGAAATATACTAAAGACTACATGGGCAGAAATAGAAAAAAGATGTTGAGTTTGAGGAATTAATTATAAGCCTATCAAAAAAGTCTCTTATAATGGAATGGACACAAGTATTTGGTGTGTTTTGGTAGGTAAATCACCAAACATTTTATGGATATTTTTTGAATGGGATTTAACTTTTTCTTTTTTTAGCTTCCAGCATTTTGTTACATAGAGAAATAGTGATTTTCTGTGGGTTTATTTGAAGTCTGCACTTTAGTATATTTACTCATTCCTTAAGATTACCTAAGTAAATCATCTTCTCATCAAAAAAGATGGCCTTTGTTTCCACTTTATCTAACCTTTTTGCCTTTAATTTCTTTCTCTTCAGGCTATTGCAATATGTTTTTGAGCCACATAAATAACAGTAGAGGAAATAGGCCACACTATCTTTGCTTTTATTTTGGGAAATTTGAGATGTAGTGAAATACTTGTTTTCGTTTTAGAGAAAAACTATTTGTGATATTTTGTAATGCTTTTATCTTGTAGGATTTTTAGCATAAAAGAGTGTTGTACTTTGTCAAAGCCTTTTCTGCACTTATTGAAATAATTACATAATATGGAATGTTTTTGTTTTTAAATATTCTCATGTAAGACATGGAAACACTGGTGCACAGAGCTCTGAATCAAACTAAGCATTTTGGAAAAAAACTTGAAATTATGTAAATTAAATAACTAAACTCTTCATACCATTTGACCCCGATATTCTACTAGTAGGCTTAATTGATAATAAGAGAAAACCCTCATGTACAACAAACTATTTACAGCAACATTTTTTGTAATAGCAAAGAACTGAAAGGAAAGTGGATAGCTATCACTTGGGAAACTGCAAAACAAAGTGTGATGCAGGAAAGTGCAGTTAGTCTGTTATAAGAAATGATGAATGATGAATATAAAAAAGCAGGGAAAGATTTAGATTAACTGGTGCATGGTGAAGTAAAGTGATCTACAAAAACAATGCACACTGTGACAACAACAATTTAAATGGAAATAACAACCACAAAAGGTAGTGAAGACTGGAAAAGTAAAAAGACAGGGGCACTGTAGAAGAGATATAAGAAGATATTGTTCTTTTGGAGAGGTCAGAGTCTCATAGGTCTGAATATATTTTCAGATTATGTTTATTTTTTCCTATCTTCTTTTCCTTTAAAATATTATTTATTTTAATAATTTCTCTCTGGGGAAGAAGAAAATATAAGATAAAGTAGACAATGCAAAATCAATGAAAATTTATAGTTTTAAAAAGAAGTACCTATAACAAAAGCCAAGACAACCTAGATACTTCCTCAGTAAGAAAACATTTGGTTTCCTCTTCATGGAAAGAGGCATGTCAGTCAAGAAAAATGGTATTTCAAAATACATAAACACATACATAAAATCTCATGGAGAGTAGCACAGTAGAAAGAATTATTATTGGAATTTATAAGACCCTGAGAGTCAGTCCCCTATCTGATATCACCTGTGTGACTTTCAACAGAGCTCTCACTAAAATACTTGGAAGTTCATATTTCTCAGCTGTACAAAAAGAGTAGGATGGATTATATGACCTATACAGGCACTTTCAGGAAGAAAGTGGTACAAGAATAGGAGAGGCTATGTGAGTTTTTAAATATCAGAATCATTATATCATTTACATATGAAACTAATATTATATAAACTTCCTCTAAAAATCTAGATTAGCAATTCTTCTTTGTCTGTGTTTATGTATCTGCGTAGGTGGGTTGGAAATAAGATTTCAACCTAGATATTCCTTACTACAAGGGCATCTCAATACTGACGTATTCAACTTTGAATAAGCAGTATCACTCAACAGCAACCCCTCCAAAAGGGAACATGTAGTTTACAAAAAGTTTAGCTTAGTTAAGACTCAATTAAGTCAGATCATTCTGAGATTAAAGAGGAATCTAGAAGGAAAACAAGACTAAAAATGAGAGGTTCAGTGGACTGAAAGCCAGATCTAGAGATGGGAGGTCCTGAGTTCAAATTTAAACTCAGAAGTGCAGAAAGTCACTTAACCCCAAGTTGCCTAGTCATTAACAAACTTCTGTTTCAAAACTGAAACTCTATCAATTTGAACATAGAAGGTAAGGAGTTTGTTTTTTGTTTGTTTCTTTGTTTTTAAGCATAAGAGATTACTTGAAATTTACAACAGAATTAAATTTGGTGATTCTTTAATATAGTAGTGTGACTAAAGGGATTTGTCACTGTTATGGAAGATTTACAATGCAAAAACAAATGGAAAAATTCTCTGAGGATAAGGTTTCCTAGATACTCTTATTAGTAGTGACATTGTGTTGAGGCCATCAAGTTCTGAATATCCTAAATTAAATCCATCATCAATGATAAGAGCTCAGTGTAACTATCCACAAAGGAAAAACTAAGTAGATATTTAATGCCTTATATCTGAACAATTACATAAAATCTAATTAAAAAGTGATAAATCTAATCCATCACCAGAGGAATAAGTTTAGAAATGAATAAAGAGAATAAGATGGTTTTAATTGGAAAATTTTCATATTTTGTTCAATAACCCTGTTTCACAATGAAAGAAAAATTTCACTTTATGATATAAATATTGTCACATTAACACATTAAGGGAATGAATAATAGAATACCATAAATTATAAATAACAAAATGTGTGGGCCATATAAATGAATCATAAATGGCAATAGATAGATTGACGTATGCTGGGCTTAAAATGACTAAATTCTAAGTCACATTATCAATAAAATGAGCATTTTTACATACTGTCATTAAATATGTTTGTTAAAAGTATTCAAATGAGACCCCTTAATTCCTATGTCATATTTATACATTCGTGATATTTGAGACCAACGTAATTTCCCAAATATCATCTCAACATCGGTTTCTTGGTAAACCATTACCTGTAGTCACACCAGGGACATCTGTAGGGTTTTTCTCCTGTATGAACACGTTTATGTCTTGTCAGATGGGACTGGGTGGTGGAAGCAAAGTTACACTCATCACATTTGAAAGGTTTCTCTCCTGTAATGTATCAAGAAACATTATAAATTGACAATGAACTTTTAAAAATCATGCTTCACATGTCTCAAATTAAATTTAGAAAAATATCTATTGGCAAATTACATAGGTAATTTATCAAAATACTAGTAATAACTAATATTCCTTTCTCAGTATAACTACATGATAGACAAAATACAAAGTAGTTGAAATTCTTTTCAGACCACTTTTGCTCCTATTTTCTCATCTACATTCCTTACATTATAGCTATCGTACCTACAACTTACACACAAGATTACAATTTCCATGAAGGCAAGAACAGTGTCTTAACTAAACATTGTACTTCCATAGTACTTAGCCTGGGGCTTTCTGCATAATATTAAATGAGGAATAAGTATATTTTCAACCTATGAGTAGAATTGATACACTATAGCCAAAAATTTCAGGATATAATTTGTGATTATAAAACAAAATAATCTATTTTTAAAAACTAATTTTTATCCAGAGTTCTGCATTTTCTTCTTTGCCCCCCACTGAGAAATGCAAAAGAAACAAAATCCATTGAAAATTTGTATAGTCAAGCAAAAGGAATTCCCAAATTCCATTCTACGTCTTCATCTTTACATTTTTGTTGTTACATAAATTATTTTCCTGGTTCTGCTTGCTTCATTTTGCATCAGACAAGAGAAGACTTGGTAGTTTTGTCTGAAACAATTTCCATCATAATTTCTTATAATATAATAGTAGTATCATATTCATATATAACAACATATTCAGAGGAAAAACTGTGGGAGTAGAAATACAGAAGAAAAACATCTGCTTAATTACATGGGTCGATAGGGGATATGATTGGGGATGTAGAATCTAAAATGTCACCCTAGTGTATACATCAACAATATGAAAATGTATTTTGAACAAAGATACATGTAAAACCCAGTGGAATTACACGTTGACTACAGGAGGGAGTAGCGGGAGGGGAGGGAAAGAACAAGGAAAAATATTCTAAATTGACTAATTAAATAAAAATTAAAAAAAATCTCTTTGGAGATATTGACCAAGTAGTAGTATCACTGTGTCAAAGAATATGCATAGTTTAAAAGCTATTTCGAAATAGTTTTAAATTTTTTTTTTCCAGAATGACTAGACTGGGAACAGTCTATTTTGAACATGTGAATAGGAATCTAGAGGATTATAATTTACTATAAGTACATAGAGGCATTTTTTACATTGTTATTTTTTTAAGTCTATGATTTGATTAGGAACTAAGTAAATTTTACAAAAATCAAAGTCATTCCCCAACTGATAAACTGGCAAGGGATATGAATAGGTAGTTTTCAGAAAAAGAAATCAAAACTATCAATAAGCATATAAAAAGTGATCTAAATCTCTCATAATTAGAGAATTGCAAATCAAAACAAGTTCACACCTGGCCAATATGACAATACAGAAAAATAATAAATATTGGAGGGGATGTGGCAAAATTGAGACACTAATATGATGCTGTGGTGGAATTATTAATTGATCCAACTATTCTGGAAGGCAATTTAGAACAATGCCCAAAGAGCTTTAAAAAATTCCTGTCCTTTTATCTAGCCACGCCACTGTTGAAATAAGGAAAAATACTTGTACAAAAATTATAGCCAAACTGTTTGCAGAAGCAAAAAAATTGGAAAACTAGGGGCCGTTCATCAATTGGGGAATAGCTGAACAAATTGTCGTATCTGATGGTGATGGAATATTGTTGTGCTGAAAGGAATAATGAACTGGAGGAATTCCATATAAATCATGGAACAACCTCCAGGAATTGATGCAGATTGAAAGGAACTGAACCAGAACATTGTACAGAGAGACTGATACACTGTGGCACAATTGAATGTAATTAATTTTTCTATTAGCAACAATGCAATGATCCAGGTTTGTCCTGGATATTTATATTGACAGCACTGTGAAGGCACATAATTGACAGAAACAAGATTCAAATTCAAGCTCTATATATTTTTGAGGATACTCACACTCAAAAGATATAACTTTAGGAAAGTTACCTAGTGTTCCTGATGCTCACAGAGACATTATTTGATATGCATTTTAACTGAATTTGGATATGACAATAAGAAAATAGGAAAGGCTTATATAAACAGACTGAAAATTAGGATACTATGCATTTGCTTGAGTTTGACATCTGTAAAATTACACCAATATTTCTATGGTAGGAATGTAATCGATATTTGCAATAAGGTTTCATGAGCAAATTGTTTGCATTTAAAATTTCTAAAAATTACAATAACTTGGGCATTTAAAAATATACAAAAACACTCAAGAGGATTTTAAAAGTATAAAAACTATGAATATGTATATAGAGAAAGTCACATTTTAAATAACTGATAAAAATTCTTTAAATTCTCATAAATTTTGAATTGCTAAAAATATTTTGAAATGCCTCATTCTAAATCTTGTAGGTAAGTCTTTAAACATAAATTATGCTAATTTTTTATTGTCTGGGTCAATATGATCTATCAGGAATTCCATTCTATTTGACTTTGATGTCAATTTAAATTATTTAATTTAAGTTATCTTTCAAGAGTTCAAAGAAAACAATATTAACAAAACTTAATATGTTTAATTAGTAAAGATGTTGCAAAACAACACAAAGTAATGCATGGGAATATATTAAGCTAATATATTGCATTAAAGTAAAATAAACTCGAATGCATAGTTACACTGTGATAAAACTGTTAATTTTAATTACTTCAGATGCTGAATCAATATGGATCAATGCCCACATGTTCAATTCAATTTAACAAATATTTGTTGACCACCTACTATGTGGAAGAAATTGTGTTAGGAAATGAAAATACAAAGATAAAAAAAAATTGTCTCTAATCTAAATAGTTCTCTGGGGTAGCAGAGTGCATAGAGTGCCTGACAGAGTCAGAAAGATTCATGTTCCTTACTTCAAGTCTAGTTTTAGGAACTTACAAACTGTGTAACCCTAGGGAAAGTCCTTTAACCCCATTTGCCTCAGTTCCCCATCCATAATATGAGTTGAAGAATGAAATGGCAAACCACTCCAATAGCTCTGCCAAGAAAACATCAAATAAGGTCATAAAGATTTAGAAACAAATTACAAGGGTCTGAAATAAAATATTACAGAAATCTAAAGGAGAAACTCCAAAATAGGTATTGAAATGAAAATTTCAATTTAACATCTTTTGATTTTGTGTCATTTTACATGGAAATATATGACTTCCTCTTCAGAAATAGATAATTATCTCTTCATGAAGAGAAAACAAAAATAAGTTAATCAATACCATAGGTTTGCAGTATTCTGAATCCACAAACTGCCATCTTACACGCAAAAAAGAGAACAATAGATCCTCATATTTCTTTGAGGGGGGGGAAGCTTATTTATTATAATTATAAAGTTATATATTATTTTTGAGGATGATTTTTTCATTTATATTATTTCTATTGACTATATTGTTTTACTGATTGTACTTCACTTTATCAGTGAATATAGGTTTTTACAGGGTTCTTTATATAATTATCATATTCACTGTTTCTTAAATCACAGAAGTTAAATACACATACACATACATATATATATTCCCATTACATACATCATTATATTTCACACATCACAACTTTCAAGTTGTTCACTACTCTTAAAAGGCTAGCTATAAATATTTGGTGTGGTTCGGCTATTTCTTTCGTTAATCTAATTGCATAATATGTCAAGCAGTGTGATTTTGGGGTCATATTTTAATAGGCATTTTGTTTTGTTGATCATTATTTATCATTGATTCACAGAATTATTAGACTGATTCATAGCTATACCATTAGAATGGCTATATTTCTATAATGCCTCCAATAGAAAGTATTTCCATCTTTTGTCATTAATCCAAAATCTGTTCAGATAAGAGGGAAAAAATAATTATTAATTTGATATGGTTTTTGCTTATTAATATAAAATAATGTTAAAAGAGAGAAAACACACAAAATTGGGAGATAGTAAAAATACTCGTCAATGTGGCCAATAGCAAGACATTAATGAAATGGTTAAATTTTATTATATAAAGGATTTAATACACATAATTCATTAAACCCTTGTATTGACAGCACTGTGCAGGCACATAATTTGTGTATGATAACCTACAGTTTGCACACAAGGAAAGAGAGTTTGTTTTGTAACATTGTCACAAACCAGTGAAAAATTTGAAACTTGATTATTTCCTAACAATTAAATCCTGGAATCTTTCCATTATACTTTGTTGTACCTCATTCTTATGAAAACTGAATATAGCAACAAATTAGGGGGGAAAATTATAACAAAATTCTCTGACAAAGGCCTAATTTCCCAAATATATAAAGAACGAAGTTAAATTTACAAGAAATCAAGCCATTCCCCAATTGACAAATGCTCAAGTGATATGAATAGGCAATTTTTGGATGAAAAAAATTAAAACTATCGATAATCACAAGAAAAAGTGTTCTAAATCCCTTCTGATTAGAGAAAAGCAAATCAAAAGAACTCTGAGGCACCACCTTACACCTAGAAGATTGGCAAATATGACAGTAAAGGAAAATAATGAATGTTGGAGGAGATATGGCAAAATTGAGACAATAATGCATCACTGGTGGAATTGTGAATTGATCCAACGATTCTAGAAGGCAATCTGAAATTATGCCCAAAGGGTTTTAAAATAATTACATGCCTTTTGATCCGGAATTACCACTACTGGGTTTATACCCCAAAGAGATTAAAAAAATGTTTGTACAAAAATATATATAGACATCTACTAATTCTGATGCAAATGAAATGAGCTGAATAAGAAGAACATTGTACATAGTAATAATTGCAACTTTGTGGGACGATCAAATGTAATAGATTTTACTAATAGCAATGCAATGATCAAAGAGAAACCCAAGGGACTTATGAAAAAGAATGCTATCCACATCGAGAGGTGGGTTGTGGTTTTAAAAAGATTACTCTATTACAAATCTGAATAATTTGGAAATAGGTTTTGAGTAATAAGACATGTATAACCCAGTGGAATTACTTATCAGTTTCAGTAGTAGGGTCAGAATAGGGGAGTGAGAGAACATGAATCATGTAACCATGGAAAAATATTCTAAAAAAAACCCTAAAATAATGTATATATATGGTGGGGGGAAGAGACTGAATAGTAACCCATTAATTTTATCAATAAAATAATTTTAAGCTTTCTAATTTTTATTCCAAAACATTTGCATATTTTGTAAGTATTTTTAAACAACGGTCACTGTAAGGGGGAAAAAACTAAGCATCTCATTCCCATTTTTAGATATTTGAGGAATATATCATATTGTGACTGAATACAAGAGTCAACATCTTGAGAAAAAATATTTTGGAAAGAATATATTATTTAGGCTCAAAAATTTCAAAATATCTATATAATATATAATTTCAAAATATCTAATATAAAAATTTTTAAATATCAAAATGATTAAATGAATAGAAAAAAGTACATATAAGAAAAGATGAATGGAGATTTAGACTCAAGTTGTTTGAAAAATGAATTTTTACATAGGTGAAAGACTGAGTACAGTTAAGAAACATTAGAACGAGTATACTGGCCAAATCTGAATAATGACTGATAAATCTATGTGTTGGTTTCCAGATCCTATTTTCTTTGATCCTATTCTGTCCAATATTTTCACTAATGATTTAGATGAAGATGTAAATGAATGCATATCAAATCTTCAGAGGATATGAATCTGGGGTAATGCTTAACATCTGTAATAAAAGAATTAGGAAAAAATAATGTTTATTAACAGAAAGAATGGAATGAATTCAGTAAGTAAAAGCTTAATATAGATAAATAACAAGTCAAAAAACTCACAGGTAGAAAATAGAGGGCAATATAGCAAGAAAACTGATCATTGTTGGGGTGTAGGGTATTGAAGAAGTGGGATTGGGAGTTTTAGGGGACTATAATTTCAATATGGTATGAATTTCAGTATGAAAAGGCAGACAAAAAAAATAACGCCACTTGTCATGGGTGCATGAAGTATAGAAGTAGAAACCAACATGAGAGGTGATGGTGTTGTTGAACAATAGGTATTCTAGCTAGGCAACATCCATAGTCGTCTGACTCTAGACACTATTTTAAGATGTTGAAACAATAGAAAATGGCCAAAGAAAGATGATAAAAATGCAAAACAAATCTATAAAATACCATTATGAGAACACAGAATTGTTTAGATTATAGGAGGAATGGAAGACATGATTGCTATTTTCTCATATTTTAAAGGTTATCAAGTAAAAGAGGGATTATTACACTTATTTTACTTGAGACCAGAAAAGTAAGCAAGAACCAATAGGTGGCTGTTATAAGAAGATATATTATTATGAAGAAACTGAAGCATTCTTTTTCTTTTCCTTGAAGGAAAGGGCAGAATTTCTGCTGTCACAGTTTAATTAGTTATTTTTTAAGCTTTAAAATGACTAAAGCAATTCAACACTAGAATGAACTATAAAGGGTGATTGGTGTAATTTCAGTTGTTTTATAATTTCACCTTTAAAACAGAATTAATCCATTTCTCCCTCCCCTTCTCCCCCCTCCTTCTAGATCACTGCCACAATCTTTTCCCTCTTCTTTTGACTTTTTTTCCCCCCATATAAATAAGTAACCTGGTTTTCTGATGTTTTATAATCTGGGTTCAATTTGTAACAACTGTTGAAAAACTGTACTAATGCTGCCATCAAAAACTTTCTTCTAAAAAAATTCAATTCCTCATCCTCAATGCCATCTGCAATTATGTGCCAATCAGCATCACTCTCAACCAAGATAAAAATGGTGATTATTATGTAATAGCAATATAGACCTAATTGGTCTCCCTGTTACCAATAGCCCCAATCAATTCTCCTCATAGCATTCCAAAAATATTTTTTTTCAGAGACACAGGTTTGATAATATTAGCACAAAGTGGTTTCATAATTCCATCTACTCAGGAGAACAAAATGCAAACTCCTTAGCCTGGCCTTTTCACAATCCAGCTCCAAATAATGTTTCATATTACTTAGAAACATGAAGACATATGGAACCTCAGAGGCTATCTAAAGAAATTTATTTTTTGACAATAAAAGATCAACTACGCTTTCAACAAAAAATCATTCAGACACTTTTTGAAAAGCTTTATGTAAGGTTTGGAATACCTCATCTCCTTCCAAGGTAGTCCATTTGAATTTGGGAAAAGCCAACAACAAATAAGAAAATTAAACCTTGTAATGTGAATTGTCTAATATGACAACAAATTAGTGGTGATTTGGAAGTTAAAGCTTCAGAAGATATCAGAATAATGTAATTATCCATTATTATGTATATTTCCATGTCATCCTAAACAACTTTATGTCTTCATTCTATAAAAATGTTTTATAATATATGCAAATAACACCTTTTCTTTTGCTACCTCAATTAACACAGTGACTGGTATATAATAAACCATTGTCTATACATTGATTTTATCCTAAATGTTGTTAGTATAATTTCTCCTCTGTTCATAAATGCCAAATTTGAATGGTTTATTAATATATTAATTCTACCTTGTATCTTTTTACAACTCTTTGGTTCCTGTTTATTAAGATATACATTCAAGGGGCGAGCTGGGTAGCTCAGTGGATTTAGAGTCAGCCCCAGAGACGGGGAGGTCCTAGGTTCAAATCTGGCCTCAGACACTTCCCAGCTGTGTGACTGTGGGCAAGTCACTTAACCCCCATTGCCTAGCCCTTACCACACCTCTGCCTTGGAGCCAATACACAGTATTGATTCCAAGACAAAAAGTAAGGGTTAAAAAAAAAAAAAGATATACATTCAAAACCTATATTCCAATCATGACTTATTTCCAACAAATTTTAGTTGTATCTATGAAGTTAAATTTACATTTTTTCCACTGGAATCATCAACTTTATACTATGCACAACACACACACACACACACACACACACACACACACACACACACACACACAAAACTATGTATCTTTGTTCAAGGCCATAGGTTTTATTCCTAATTTAATTTAATGTTTTTCTTATTTGTCTTTTAGAAATTTCTTGTTGTTTTTATTACTATAGTTCTTCCTATAAGTTTTCTCCATATATTTAGTTTATTAGATGAACATTTTCCTTCCTTTTCCATTTGGACATTTTAAATTATATTTGAAAGTATCCAAAAATATTTTTTCTCTGATTTACTTTACAAATTATTATAGTATATTAGAGATTTTATAGAAATCCAAATCTTATTCATTATCTTCATGTTAACAAGTAATTTATTTCCCAAATCTTCTTTTACCTTCTGAAGCTCACACTTTGGATCAGCAGTAATGATGACCCCACTGGTTAGGCTGCTAAGAAAGACCTCCACTTTCTTGCCTGAGACATTATATAACCTGAATAAAATCTGAATGCCCTTCCAGCTCTTAACTTTCTCTGAGTTTATGACTATATAATTCTCTAAATTATATTACTGCAAACAAGATATCCTCTCTTAACACATTAACATTCAAAACTTTATCAGAGGACATTTGATAATTTTGATACTATTTGTTTCTCATCTACCAACTAACTTCTCAGATTCTGATACTTACATGCTTGTCACAAAGAAAAAGGCATAGTTTGATATAGGAATATTACAGCTGGAATACGTATTACAAAAAACATAAAACAAGATAGTTCATTATTCTGAGTAAACGAAATCAGTATTTAAAATCATGTTATCCAAATGTATATTTTAAAAATGCTTGCTATTCTTATTTTCTGAAAATTTTTACTGAATTTATTGTTAATATCATGAAAAATTTTATTTCTATAGTGATTATACTTTTTTCTAGAAAAAATGAGTAACTTCAAATGCTTAACATATGACCCAAAACACATAAATAAATACATTTGCAAACAAACATTTTGGTCACAGAGAGGAACTGAGTTGTTCATTAAATGGAATGCTGAGTAATGCATATTAAAAGTCAAAGTGTAGCTCACATGAGAAATAGAAACACAAAGTGAAGCACTCATATGACTAAAAAGAAGTATATTATTAATTTTTTATTAGATAAGATTCACACTCACACACACATACACATATATCCAGAGATGTACAAAAACTGAAATGAAGATATATGATCATATAAGCAGGTAGATACATAAGCCATATTTAAAATTTTAGTACATAGTATAGATTATAAGTCTGATTCCTGAATTATATAAAATTTAAAAAATAGAAGCATTCTGAATTATGGGATTATAATTCCAATAAAATGTTCTGGTGACTCCATAAACCACAAAAGCTTCATGCTTGATGGAATTAGAGCACCATAATTCACTGCTAACTTGTTTATTCTAATTGCTTAGGTGTACAATATCTGAGCTGAAATCCTTCCTTAAGTCATCCATTATTCATGGTTTGGGAGGGGGCATCTGAGCAAAATATATAATTTTATGTATTGTATTATTTAAGTAAATGCTGTAAATTAAGGCCCCACTCAAATTTTTGTTCTTAACACTAAATGTTTTAGTTCAAAGGTTTAACACAGAGTCTTAAAAAACAATTCAATATAGTATATTCTATGTGAACTTCATTATTTTTATAATATTTTTATAATGGAAAATTTATTTAAATTCTGACAATATCATTTAAGAATAGTACTTGATATAACTGTAATTGTTTAATGTTCAGATTTGACATGAATGAATGTATTCATGCACACATATATGCATTTATTAAGCACTCACTCTATGGCAGGCTACTATAAAGAAAAGATGTTATTTCACCTAAACTTTGACCAAAACACAGGCTCAGCTTTAAGATGCAAGGCTTGTAAAATTATATGTCATTATTAAAAATTTGGAATTATATAATTTTATGTAAAAAGACAAATTAAAGATGTCCACATGATCCTATAAAACAGATTCAGTTTACTATAATCTTGATTCATGACCAAAAAAAAAATCATCTAATAAAGCTGTAGATTCATAAGAAATGTAGACATTTTCATTTGTTCCTTCTAACACATGATAATAACTCTTTTATCTCATTTATAATTTTATGGACTGATTTTGTTACTATTAAATATACTAGATAGCAATCTAAGTGGATGAAAGGACTTATTATGAAAAAAAAGCAGAGAATAAGATCTAAGACTGACTTAGTTTTGTGAATACCGTAAATGTAGGCTCTATTATTAACAGAAAGATGATACTTTTTTCTTCTGATAGACACATCATCTAATATTTCATCCTTCTTATATATCTTGAATCCAAAGCAAATGATTCAGAAATATTAACAAAATCTGTCCTACTAGCTAATAGTTAAGACTACCTTGTAATAAAAGTTTTTCCTTATTTAAATTAATGAACCTTTGAATAGGTTATAAGGAAGTGATGGTGAACCTTTTAGAGACTGAGTGACCCCCTGAAACCACATGGCATGCTGCACCCCCCCCAACATGCTGGGTATGCCCCACCCATTATGCCACACAGGGGAGGAAGAAGAAAGCTCTCCCGTTGGGCTGCTGGGCAGAGGGCAGATGATGTCAAAAAATGTCATTAAGCATTGTGGAAAGGGGGATGAGAATAGCTCCCCACCAGACTGCCTCTGCCTTACTAGTAACAAATGGGGTGGAGAGTGCTGAGCGTCCACAGAGAGAGGTCTGCATGGCCCCTTTGACATCTGTGCCATAGGTTCACCATCACTTGTATAAGGTAACAAAGTTAATTTCTATCATTGAATTGGGGTAGAGAGCTCTAGTATCAAAGAACAGTAATTTCTCCCAAAACTTACAGGGTTAAGAGAGTTATCTGGAGCACTGAAATTGCCCAAGGTAATAGAGCCAATATATGTCAAAAGCAGAACTGGAACTTAGGTTATATTGATTTTATGGCCAGTTCTCTAACCAGTATTCCAAACAAGGCATCAAATACATCTTATTCTCTGTATTACTGTATAAGGAGGGTTACCTTACAATGTGTATTTAAAATATTATACTACTTGACATAAACTTAACTTTTAATTTAATAGAAGAATAATTATTAATTTATGCTTCAGCACTAGTAGTATCAGGATTTGTAGAATATACAGCAAGACTCGATGATAAGGGTAAGAATATTAATGTCTGATCTTTACTTAATATGTATCAAGGTTTAAACAAGCATCATCTCATTGGAACTTCATAGCACTTCTTTGAGGTATTCTTATTCTCATTTTCCAGATGCAGAAACTCTGCCTCAGTGGCTCTGACAGTGGTCATATAGCTAATAAGCATCAAAAGCATAACTAGAATGAAGGCCTTCCTATTTCCAAGTCTAGTGCTTTTCTAACTTTACCATTCCTCCTCATAATATGTAGAAACTGTCTAAATTTAGAATAAGAAGCATTTATTTAAATAACTTATAAGCTAGAAAAGAATATAACCATCGAAGGTTTTATATACATATATATTCATATTCATATCTTCAGATCATAATTTTTTACCACACCAGGTATTCATTTACTGGAGTGCCCTATTTAAAAATGTTTTCCTTAAAGGTTACTAACCTCTGCTAAAAACAAAAACAAACACAAACAACAACAACAAAAAGACATTATAAAAATGCGTTGGAACTTATGGACCACTGAGAGGAAAGGAAGAAGAAGATGGAAGCACCAACTACATAAAGGAGACAAAGATAGGGCTGGAGCCCTTTTCTGCACCAAATATTCATCAAGACTGACTATCCTCTCTCTGCGTATATACCTCATTCCTCTAGAGTGGGGGTTATTGTGCTGGGCAGGACTCTTCAACTACACATGAGGATTTGCTCCCTTGCCCTTGAATCAAGGGTCCCTGACAGGTGATAAAAGTAAATCTTAGAATGGAAGATGTTTTGTGTCAGGCCCCTAGACAGTTTGTATTGCAGCAGGGAATTATTTAAGCCATTTAGAGCACTTTTGATACCTATCCCTTTCGAACCTGATTGTAATTTGCTTGGGTACTCTATGTACAGGGTAAACCATGTCAAACAGGGATGCACCAGAGAAATATAGATTCCAAGTGTAGTGTATGAAGCCTTACCTAGAAAAAAATGTAAGTAGGATGAAAATATTGCAAATCCAGGATAACAGCCCCAACCTTAGGCCGAGTTGTACCAGGATGTTTTCTTTGAAGCAAATAGACTTAAGAGCTGATTTTTGTGTTAAAGAATCATCTCTGATTGTTTGTGCCACAGAGGCAGATAAATGCCAAAAAGATAGATCCCTCTGTCTCTGAGACATTGTCCTGTATAGCATAAAGTTAATAGCAAAGTAATAAGGAGCCTCTGTTCCTGACATAAAATATAAAGTTATGCCTGCTAGATGTAAGCTTCATGATCTATCACCTGTAAATGCCTCTGATCACAGCATTAGTGTCTCCACTGGGGTGGCAAGAGTGGAGCACATGCCAGATCATGAGAGCCCTGCCACACTGACAGAAGTATCATGCAAGAGTATTATGTAGCTCTCCAGGGCCAGACCAGGTTGGGATGAGGTTAGCTACTGCTAACATTTAAATAGTCATAACTCAAGTGGCAATAAACTGACAAACTTTAGTATTAAAACATAGAGCAGAAGTTAGATCAGTCAAAGGTGTGACTGAAGACTGTCTACTGCATACCAGAACACCATTTGACACTATAAATATTAAACCCTGACATGAGTACATGAATATAAAAATTGGATTGTGTTTGGCTATATTTAAAATTCATTTTCTTGGTCTCAGTAAAGGCAGCCATGTCCATTCTGATTCAATATAAAAACCTTTATTTTATATAGTAATTTTAATCCAATGGATGCTATTGATAATCTCTGGATTATAATAACTAGCACAGATGTTACTGAGATAAAAATATTTTGCTCCTTGAATTACTGTTAAACTAAACAGATTAATAAATAAATTTTAGAAAACACCAAACACAACATTTCAGACACATTTGCTGATTTTTAAGTGATTACCTTTTACTGGCCCTTTTCCCCTTATCATGTTAACCAAAGATTCAAATAATAAAAAGGTGATTGCTCATACATTTCACAATTAAAAAAGTAAAAAAAGATACTCAGAAAAATTAAAGTCAAGTAACTATTTAGTCTTCATAACCAAGGGAACCTTATTTCCTTTCCCAAGTTATTAAGTTGTGCAAATGGGAACACATACCACATACATATACCACTTGCAAAGAGAAACACACTTTACAACTATGCTCCAAGTCTTATGGAAAGTTACATATCTTCACTAAAATCCATCTGAAATTTTAAAGGTGAAAGGATAATTGATCTAATACTGCCAATAAAATACATCCCTCCCCTCACTCTGAAACCACAAATATGCAATCTCTAATATTCACCTGGAATCCTTCAGGGAAATTCTTTCCAAATTCTCTTGCCAAAGAGAAAGTAGGCTCATTGATCTAGGCCAGAGAGAGAAAGAGAAAGAGAAGGAGGAGGGTGTATGTGTAAGGGAGAGACAGAGACACAAGAGAAAGAGAGAGAGAAAAAAAGAGAAGGACGAGCCTTTTTTCTATTTAATATTTACCAAAGGCACCTTATCCCTCAGATATATGATTTGCCTCTTTTTATACATACAAAAACTAGATTATTAAAAGTCTTACCTATTCAAATAGCATTTGCTCTGAAGCCTATGCACATGGATTTTAAAAAAATGAAATAAGGCAAAACAAATGATGAACCCATGTATTATTTGTGTTGGAATATTTTATTTCACTTGCTTTAGTTTCCACACTAGAAGATAAGCTTTTGCTGCAGGAAAAATACCAAAGGGCAGCGGCAGCTCTACTGACCTGTGTGCTGTCTCCGATGCTTGGTGAGGGCATGCCGTGTCCCACCGGCAAAGCCACAAAGGTCACACAGGAATGACTTCTCGCCTGTTGCAACAATAAACAGATGAGGGACTGCGGAGGTCACAGATCATTAAAACATATCTATCAAGGCTTTCAGGGTTACTAATTCCTCCAATCAAATGTTTCCATGTAAATATGTCAAATGGGAATGAAATTACCACTGCGGTTTATTGACTGTGATAAAATCTGAAAAGCACCACTGAACATAATTACATACTTGTCAGACCCATAAAAATTAGCTTTATTATCAATGGAATGGTTTTGTACAACTTCATTTCTGTTAGATGTCTTCCAGATGGGGCTGCTTTATGCACTTGAACAGTTTTTATGCATATCCTGATTTTTTACAATTCCCATACATCTGGCCTTTCTATGCTGAGTAAAGATTGCTCAGAAAAGTTAATATACAGTATATATGATTCTGCTTAAATACAATATATTGAATTTACTAACAACTTAAAGATATGGAAAATGTTTTACCTGATTAGATCAAGATCTTCCTTTATAACTTTCTACTTAATAATGTGAATTAAATGGTTTTCTTGAACATATTGAAGAGCTCAAGAAACAATAAAATCTGCATTACTCACTACCAATGGCAATTAAATTCTGTTTATGTTTTGAAAACTTTTTTGACATAAAGAAAGCAAGTCTGGGGATTACTAGAAATTACAGAAAAATTCCTTTTGTTCCTTTTTTAAAGATAATTCTTCATTCTAAGCTACTGCAACAATTAGGGATATATTTGGGAGATAGTACTTGTTAGAAGTGTGTAAATGATCATTTTGGGGGATATTTTTATTCTAGCTAACATTTTGCCCTATGGTTTATAAATACAATATATCTTTCTACCGAAGCATATTTAAGCAATAAGTACTGGCAAGCTAGGCAGTTAAATCCCATAAAATTCACGAAGAAGGGCATTATGGAATAATGATGCTAACCTTGGAGAGAGACAGCAAAATTATAAAATAGTCTTCTGAACATGGAATAAATCACTTTTCCCTACTTAACTAATTTAGATATTTAATGCAACAAGTTTTCAAAGCCATTCTACAAAAATACAATTTCTATGCCATAAAACATTTTGAGGGTTTATGGGAGCCAAGAAAGAGGGGGCATGTAATAAGAACTGGACTGAACTCAAGACATTTTGGAATTATTGTTGTATTTTTTAGTGTGAGAAAAAAAAAAAGACCACATGAGAAAAGGTAAAATAACTCTGGTTATTAAAAAGAGGCATTCTAAAATCATTATTTCAAAAATTTATAGTATTAATGAGGGTATAATAATAACCATGTAAATAAAAGTATATTTAATGCATGTTTCCAAAGTTATATTATCAAATTATTCATAATCATTATTGCTAATATAAGTATCTGATCTAAAAATATTGTTTCCTATAATCATTTCCCTTTTTGGGGAGTAAAATTTATTCATCAATATCATGAAATCATCACAGAATCAAAGGAATAGAATAGATGGGCTGTGAAAAATAAAGTTTAATTATAATTAAATATTCATTTAATTATTTAATCAATTTGAATATAAATCTTTCTGACTGGCTATAATATCAATTAGATAACACTGAATATGTAACTCTGGAACATCACATAATAAAATTCTCTCTAAAATTAAAATATGGTTCTAATTCTATTCAAATATTATTCTCTACATCTTATGTATAGCTTAGGTTGCGTAGGTAAAAATTTTAGACATACTGCATGTTATGTAGTAGTCTTAAAAACCAATGAGGACATAGAATTCTTATTATTTATCTATTTCTTCAACATTAGTAAACTAGATTTGTGCTATGAAATATAAAATGCGAATAATCTTAAGTGGTAAATCCCAGAAAACTGTACACTAAATTAACTCATATTGAATATGTGCATTTTGCATTTGTAAGTTTGTTTTTCTTACATTTGAATACACAATAACTATTTAATATATAGAGTAATGCTTTTTTATTTTTCATCTGATTTGATTCCCGATACATTAGTGACCTTGGTTTCATGACATATGAGATTTGATATGGGACGTTTGTCTCTACTGTACTATATTTCACATCTACCTCTATGGCTTGATTTTTTTTTTAATCTTCAGTTCAATTTTCATTTGCTTTTCAGGGGAGCAAGGGGATATAGTTGGGCTCAGATAAGAATATTTCTGTAAATATGTTTAACAATTTCATTATTATTTCTTTGGGATTTGCAACCTTTAAACTTTTAGGAGAAACTAAAGGCAATATTTCACTTGGCACAGAAGAGGTTGATTTAACATGCTATGTTTATATGATAGCATGGATATAATGGAAAATGGTTCTTTTCTTAACAACTTGAATTAGTTTCAAGTATGCCATTTTGCATTCAAATGTAGAAAGACACGGAAACCAATCCTTTATTTTCTATTAGAAAACAGCCA